>NC_057937.1:177500-217500 GCF_018555375.3 Anguilla rostrata
TCACTGACCTTTCAGCACTTATCCATTTAAACATGATACTAATCTCTACATTTGAATCATTGGACACTAAACACTCGACAGGCTAAGTTCTAGTGAGCAGGGAATATGATTTATGAGCAGTGTAAATAACGACAACATTGCAGTCAGTCTAACAGCCCATAATGTGAATACACTGTGCTCACCAGTGAGCAGGTGCTTGTGATGTTTAAACACCACTGCGTTACTATGTGTGTCAGTGAGAGGTAGGTAGGGAGAGTGTGTGTGTGTGTGCATGTAATTGTGAGTGTGTGTGTGTGTGCGTGTGTGTGTGGTTTCAGAGAGCGTATTTGCACACGCAGCCTCTCACTCTGCACAAACAGCACAGCCAGGTCAGCGGGATCAGGATCCTTCACAGTAACATGCACAGCCAGGTCAGCGGGATCAGGATCCTTCACAGTAACATGCACAGCCAGGTCAGCGGGATCAGGATCCTTCACAGTAACATGCACAGCCAGGTCAGCGGGATCAGGATCCTTCACAGTAACAGCACAGCCAGGTCAGCGGGATCAGGATCCTTTACAGTAACAGCATAGCTGGTTTGTCGGAGCGAGGGCGGCGGGGATGGGAGCGGGGGGGGGGAGGGCGAAGCGGGATCCTGCTGTGGCTTGCCCGGGGAGTGCTCTACTCTGCCTTCCCTGCCCCACAGTAACCCCCCCCCCAGCTCTGCTGCACTAACTGCAGCGTGTGCTCAAGGCTTCCAGGAAGAACACAATCTGATTCAGGTTCAGACACCCCACCATGTCTCCTTGCCTGGGTCGTTTCTGATAAACAGGAAAATAACTGCCAATGGATTTTGCTCTTATCTTGCATTTGGATTTTACACATTTCATATCTTAAAGACTTACAGTACCTCTATTACAAAAATACACAGGCCTGTTCAATACCGTTTGTCAAACCTTCATATGATTTGTGGTCTGGCTCTGATCAAGTCAAATGCTGAGGTGGTTCCAAGAGGCACAAAAAGTTACAAAAGTTACCTAAATCACCCACAAATGCACAGGTCTGCAGCTCACAGCTCGCCGGACGGACGGAACGGGGAATGGTGGTGTGTGAGCCTTCAGTCTCTACAGGCCTCAGTCTCACTCACCACCATAGACCGAATGAAGAGCAGGCTTTTTGGAATGTTCTAAGTCAGCGTTCTAGAACACTGCATTCAGTCACCAGTATTGATTGTGACATCAGCATTAGAATGTTCAGTCAAGAACATTCTAATCGCATATTTGTGACCTCACAGCTGAAGGGCTAAACTGGCTAACCCTGAGCAGCTGAATGCTCCACAGCAGCGGCTCTCCTAGCAGCGAACATCAGGAGCTTAAAGAGCAGGAACTCAGAGCGGCAAACATCAGGAGCTTAAAGAGCAGGAACTCAGAGCGGGAACTCAGAGTGGCCAGTCCTGCTCGGCCACAGAGACACCGAGAAAGAAATGAATGAGTTACCTGTGTGATAAACTGCTTTAATTTAATTAAGTACAGTACTAAGGGCTAATAAACCCTGGCATAGGCAAGCTGTCAGGTGATCCATCAACAAGCTCTACACTGACGCAGACCAGGAATGGTGTCACCACGCCAGCGACCTCAGCCCTGTCTGAAACATGAGGGTGAAGGAGACTTCCCTGTCAACCCAAATACACCAGCAAAGGGCCAGACAGGGCCAGACAGGGCAGTTAAGTTCCAGCTCCTATTAGGGGACTCCATACCACCCCCTGTACCGAAGAAGGAGGTTCTAGAAGGTTCCGTGGCCCTGCAGCCGGAACGTATCATGCTTTGTGCGCTGAGGATCAGCCGAAGCAAGTATCACATCACCCTGATAAGCGTTCATATCAATGCACAGGCCCTGAGGTGGAGCAGAGCAACTGCGCTGCGAACACGGAACAATACACATCCAAACGTATTTCACAGTATTTCAAACAGCGAAAACCACACAAACCACACAGAGGTTCACACCGTGAGGCACACACAGCTCTAAGCGCCTGGTTGGTCACAACATGCACACCAGATCCAAAAATAAAACTGTCCTGCAGTGTGTCTGCTTATCCACACCATGTTATCGGCCTGGTGTGATAAGAAGAGCAAATACAATCAGCTGTGCTTCAGTCACAAGGCATAAGTGATTAGTGTCAATCATACACCGTTTCATGAAAATAAACATTAGGAATCAAAGCATCAGTTCAGCTGTAAGTTTATTGCACTCAGAGCAGAATTTAAGTGGAACACTCCACATACCTACACAGCAGTGAGAGTGGCAGACTTCAGTGTGTTCCCACAGTCAAGCAAACTGACCAGCTTCTGTACACAAATCCGCTAAAAGGACAACATATAAAAATGCCTCAGCATAGCATATAGCATAGCATAGCCGATAAGCAACCGGACGTAATAACCCAACAGCATCTCCACCCCCCCCCCCTGCAGTCAGCAGTGTTCAGACATCAGCTGCAGTTCTGAGCCAGGAAACAGTCAGAAAGGCAGAGTGTCTACGCCAGGAAATGGCTTTATGTTTCGAGACCTTTCTCCCAGTTCTCCACGCCAGCCTGAGTGATAAAGCGCCACTGCAGTCCAGCCCCACGGCGGCTGCGTCCGCCATCGATGCAGCACAGTGCTCTGAAGCGTGGACGTAACTGCAGCACTGATGCAGCTGGTGCGGTCACATCGCAGGTCCCCAACGGACCGCAGGGGTCAGTCTTGAGCAATACAACAGGGGTCTCCCGGGTAAACAAAATTCTCTCGCCCACCCTGCTTAGTGCCACTACGGACCATCAAGCATCAGCTGCAACAAGGGACTCCTGTGTGTTCAGCACAGCCGGATCCAAACGCGTCAGCGCATTCTGCACAAGGGCCCCAACAGGACCCCTCATACAGGGGCCCCACTCCCACTCCCAACAGTGAGGGGCCCCACTCCCACTCTCAACAGTGAGGGGCCCACTCCCCATTCCTAACAGTGAGGGGCCCCACTCCCACTCTCAACAGTGAGGGGCCCCACTCCCACTCCCAACAGTGAGGGCCCCCACTCCCACTCCCAAGAGTAAGGGGCCCCCACTCCCACTCCCAAGAGTAAGGGGCCCCACTCCCACTCCCAAGAGTGAGGGCCCCCACTCCCACTCCCAAGAGTGAGGGCCCCCACTCCCACTCCCAAGAGTAAGGGGACCCACTCCCACTCCCAACAGTGAGGGGCCCCACTCCCATTCCTAACATTCAGGGGCCCCACTCCCACTCCTGACAGTGAAGGTCCCCACACCCCATTCCTAACAGTGAGGGGCCACACTCCCACACTAAAAAGTGTGCCCCACACAGGGGCCCCAAACGATAGAGGTCCCACCCAAACCTGACCCCACACAGACGTATACTGGAGCCGAGGGACCCGACCTTACACACACGCGTCCCAGAGCGGCGGCCTGAGGGATGGCCTCGGCACCAATGGGACATGGGTTCGAGAGCTGGTTAAGAGAGGAACACAATGACAATTCTGCTCTCTGTCAATAAGAACAGGGCATCAAAATGTCATAAACCAACATGGGTCTTCACAGGAACTCTAGCAGATATGAACAGGCCAAAACACGCCAGAAACACAGGATGCATTTTGCAGATCCTCATACTGACTGGCAACAACTTCAAAGCTCTGGCTGTCTAAACAGCGACTGGCTGACAGTTAGCTGAGGCTCGTACGGTTCCACAGAGAAACAGACCATCACACGCAGAGGGACCTCTGCAGCCCGCACACTCCACAGTCAGGCACTTAAAGAGTTAAACCAGACAGACTGTGAGTCTGAAGGACCATGACAGCCAGACACAGACGGCCACTTTCAGACACCGACAAACGGGCCCGTGTTCCTTACTGCTGAAGCCACTCTCCTCTCTCACTGGTATTAAAGGAAGGAGAAGCACACCGTGCACCTCTCAGGTAATGTGCCTGAGCACACAGTCAGGCTTTGTTCCGGCTCAGTTACCCCCCCTCAGCGGCCGGCGAGGAGGCACGGACACAAGCAGCACTCCGCTCTCCCCCCTCCCCCCAGGACCCGCTCCAGTCAGGGAGGAAGTGAGTGCTCCAGTGCCGTGTGACAGAGAGAGAGGGTCCTGAGACAGAGAGAAGAGAGAGAATGAAAGAGAGGGAGGGAGGGAGGGGAGCGTGGGTCCTGACTCACCTTAGCCACCCAGCTGAAGAGCGGCGCCATGTCCCAGCCCAGAGGCCTCCCCTCCTTAAACTCCTCCAGATCGCTCCTGTCCTCCGTCTCCTGCCCTTCACATCTACACTCTCACTCCGATCAGATCTCTCTCTTTCTACCTCCCTCACTCTCTCCTTCACTTCACATCTACACTCTCCCTCTCTTTCACTACACATCTACACTCTCCCTCTCTCTCTCTCCGTCTCCTGCCCTTCACATCTAAACTCTCTCTCTGAACCGATCTCTCTCTCTCTCTCTCTCTCCTCTGTAGCAGTGCTGGAGGAGGTGCCTGCATGCAGGCAGTGAGGAGGAGTGCTGGAAGTTTTCAGCTCCTGTTTTTCCTGGGGACAGGGTGCTGGCGCGGGATTGGGCGTGGGCTGCTGTAGCTCCGCCCCTCCCTGGTCTCCAGCCCGCGCACTTCATTCGTCTCGCCGCTCCCATGAGCAGCCACAGCGGCCTGCTGATGATGTCATCGCAGGAGCTCCTCTACGCCCCCCCCCTTTGCTTTCCCCACCTCTCTTTCCACTTCCTCCCTCGCTCTCTCACTCCCTGTTCTCAGGCCTTCGGGGGCCGATCGTAGGCTGTGGAAGGTGGGGTTTATTGGGGGGGGGTTGGGGGGGGGTGGAGGCATGCAGTCTGAGATGCTAGTGCCCCCGCCCCTGCTCGGGGAGTGACGAAGCGCGCGGATACACAGACACGCTTCACACCGCTACGCCAGTCATACAGGAAGTGCAGAAGTTTGCTCAGGGACTCGACAAGAGAAAGTGCCCGTTCAGCCGGGGGGGGGGCACAAACACACACTGCTGGCTTGTAAAGTGTGAAAAGTTCTTGTTTAGGAGCAGAAACAAACAAAAAACACATTTCCAATTGAGCAGCGTACACATACTCACACACTCACACACATACACACAGAACGCTTACACTCACTCACTCACACACACACACACACTCACACACACACACACACACACACTCACACACACACACTCACGCACACACTCACGACACACACACACGCACACTCACACACACACACACACACGCATACACACACACACTCACACACACACACACACTCACTCACTCACTCACTCACTCACACACTCACACACACACACACACAGAACCTACACTCACTCACACTCACACACACACACTTACACTCACACACACACTCACTCACTCACACACACTTACACTCCCACACACACAGACACACACACACTCACTCACACTCACACACACACACTTACACTCACTCACACACACACACACACACACACACACACACACTCACACACACACTCACTCACTCACTCACACACACACACACACACTCACACACACAAGTTAGGCAGCAGGAGTGTTGGTAGGTCCAGTTTAAGCAGGCTGGGGGTGACTCAGTCCAGCAGCATCATGTCTCTATTCCTCATTTCACACTCTGCTGTTTCTAAAGAGCTTGGAACAGGAAAACTGGAGCAATCTGAATATTTTTCATCAAGTCACATTGACAAGATGGTGGTCGAAAATTAAGATTGGCTGCAGGGAGGATTAAAGAATATCTAGACTTATAAAGTCCACAAGTAAATTAAAGTCATGAAATTAGCTAAATGAGTTTTTGTAACACCACAGAATGTAGCATAAAGTGTATTTACTGCCTTGTAAAAATGTGACTGTTTAACCCTACAGGCAGCCAGAGCAGAAGCACGCTAACGAGCTGGGCTAATATTGTGAATCCATAAAAAGGAGTACGCTATGAACCGCTAAGATGATGACTGAGAAACTCCCAGACCAGGCTAATTTCCCATGTAGCCCGAGTTTGATATTTGCCTGTTCACTGTCATGGGTCAGAAGGCAGGGTCTAAGTTCAAAGGTTGCAGAATGAATCAGAGACTGATTGGGCACCAAGCAAACAGACTGAAGACTGAGAGGGCAGAGCAAGCAGGTCAGGACGCTGACGTCAGCTCTGTGGAACTGCATGTTTATCCCCCAACCAGCACTCCCCCTCCAAAACCAGCACACAGTTTGAAATCAACACGTCAGTCCTTTCAGGAATATGTTCTGCATTCACAGAGCTGTGCTCACACAAAAACCAAAAGGCACATCACATTTAAGACATTACATTTTACACAAAAACACTCACGTACGACATGTCACCTTTAGGACATTATATTTTATAGAGAAATGTACCTGTATGACATCACATTTACATTACAGCCGTTTAGCAGCCGCTCTTACTCAAAGTGACGTACACAGTTCACTTTCCTCACATGAAATCCCTTTACACAGCAGGACATTCACCAGATCAATAAGGGACAAGCACCTTACTCAAGGGCACAACGCCAGTGCCACATCAGGGAATCGAACCTGCAACCTCTGAGTTACAAGCCCAGATCCTTAACCATTATACTACACTGCCACCCATTACAGTCACAGTCAGGCAGAGCTAAAAAGGCCAGTCAGCGAACCGGGTTTAATGTGCCAGGACTCTGGCCCCATAAGCGTGACGGTCTGGGGACACAATACCAGGAAGAGCTGAAGGAGGAAGAGGAATCCTTCCCAGTTCTGCTGACTCTGGAGAAAAAGAGACCCAGTTCCCCTCCTGTCAGGTTTCCTGCCCTGCTGCCATCTGAAGGAAACAGGGCCTGGGGGAATGGGGGGAATGGGGGCCTGGGGGAACGGGGAATGGGGGAATGGGGGGAACAGGGGGAATGGGGGAATGGGGGGAACAGGGGAATGGGGAATGGGGGAATGGGGGAATGGGGGGGAACGGGGGACCGGGGGGAATGGGGGCCTGGGGGAAAGGGGGAACGGGGGCCTGGGGGAATGGGGGAATGGGGGAACGGGGAATGGGGAATGGGGGAACGGGGACCGGGGAAAGGGGGAAAGGGGGAATGGGGGGACCGGGGAACAGGGGCCTGGGGGAACAAGGAATGGGGGAATGGGGGCCTGGGGGAACGGGGGCCTGGGGGAATGGGGGCCTGGGGGAATGGGGGCCCGGGGGAATGGGGGCCTGGGGGAATGGGGGCCTGGGGGAATGGGGGCCCAGGGGGAATGGGGGCCTGGGGGAACGGGGCCTGGGGGGAATGGGGGCCTGGGGGAACGGGGCCTGGGGGAATGGGGCCTGGGGGAATGGGGGCCCGGGGGGAATGGGGGCCTGGGGGGAATGGGGGCCTGGGGGGAATGGGGGCCCAGGGGGAATGGGGGCCTGGGGGCTCTGTAGCACATCACCCGCTGCAGCCACCATTCTGGCTCCGGGAGCTCACTGTCGTGTTTATCTGTGCGGCGGTCATGAGAGTCACATGATGCGCGGCAGGCCAAGGCAGAGGCATGTGACCGTAGCAGGCCCGCCCCCCCCCCAGCGGGAAATAGCACAGCCACAGCCCTGCTCTGATTCAGCCTGCAGATTTACAGCTGTAAAGACCGAACACAGGCCAAACGTTCAGAATTAAAGGTGCTCCATGTTTAACAGGCAATGCAGACAAAGGAAACGCCTAAAACATACAAACCCCCAAGGAGACAGTGTGCTGTTTAAAATTATTTCAGACTAATAAACAAAAATATCTTCTGAATTATGCAGGATTGTATTAATCACGCCTTTTAGGGAGCCCCCCCCCAGTTCAGTGTGGTTTCCTAAACCCGACTGAAAACCACAGAGCACCCATTCACAGAAATCTGAACTGGAAGAACATATTCCTGAACCCTGTTCTCAGACTGAACACAGAATAACCGCTGACTTTCCGTAAGGTGCCACCGGGACCACTTCAGCCTTCTCTCTGTCAGGACAAACGCTTTCCGCTCTTTTGTTCAAGGGTTTCAATTCCATGTGGCAGGCTTTCATGCAAAAGGCACTTAGGGACATTCTCAAAACAACAATCAGATTCACTACAGGGAGTTCATACAGCAGGACTGGTGAACAGAAACATCACAACCCCAACGTAAGGTCACTAAGCACTGCTGGAGCACCGGCCATCACAGGCCGAACCCCCACCAGCACTGCTGGAGCTGCCGATTGGATCTCACACTCTGAATACAGGAAGAGACACACTCATCCCTTTCCCAACTGGAGGGAGGAGCCTTGCATCACGCACTAAAATAATAAATTACCAAAAAACCCCAAAACAAAACAAGAAGTATTTTTATGACAACAGCACAGCCATTTTGTATATTTTAATACTAAGTATTATTATTATAATTATGACCCTGACCTAGACTGAGCAGTTTGAGAATGGATGGAAGGATGGATTATAATAATTTTCCAGATCTTCAGATCTGGGAAGCCTCAAGTTAGGATTTGTTTGGGATTTGCGTGTCTGAGCTGAAATTTAAGGATACATCATTCTGCATTTTCCATTTTTGGCCAAACAAAATTAGGGCTGATTTTTAAATGGTAAATGCGCTGCATTTATATAGCGCTTTTATCCACAGTGCTTTACAATTGATGCCTCTCATTCACCAGAGCAGTTAGGGGTTAGGTGTCTTGCTCAGGGACACTTTGACATGCCCAGGGCGGGGATCGAACTGGCAACACTGACTGCCAGACAACCGCTCTTACCTCCTCCTTTTTATTATTTGGTTGACAATACCTGACACATGAATTAAGTGTAAATAAGTGTCTGTGAAAGAGGGGTGACTGTTGAGGGCCTGTTCCCCCAGCGACAGCGTTTCAGGGGGTTGAACTGGAACTCTGAGGGAGGGGCCCTGTCAGTGATGGGCAGCGGGGGCGGAGTCAGGCTGCCTCCACAGATCAGTGACAGATCCTTCATCACTGACTGGCCCAGAGCCAGTCCAGCCTACTTCCCCCACACTACCACAGGTGGCACGCATTCCATATAAACTTCAGGTGAACCCCTTTCAACTTCCTTACACCTACAGCAGCAAGCACCTGTTCACTATCTGCCTAAATATTTCATCCCAATCTGCATGTTTCTAAAATACTTTCTGGTGCAACACTATAGCAGACTTTTCTGTGTTCAAATGAAATCATTGCTAAAATAATGAATGATGACAATGTAATATATTCTAATACTTTTAACTCAGAAGTCTGAACCACTGCAAATATATATCCGGTAACAGTAAAACCACCCAAAGCTTAGCAATCAAACACCTTCTAAGTTTCCAAATTTCTCAAAGAAATGAACGCCTAGTGCTTAACGTGTGGTCTACAGTCAAACTTTAAGAACACAAGAAATAGAAGATGGCCATGTGTGATATGTATTTAGCCTGTATGTTAAGGGTAAATCCTCCATGTTTTTCCACTGCTTTGTTTGTTTTAACTTTCTCGGATAATAAAACAACATGAAACAACTGCTTCCCAAGTTATTTTTCAACATCAAAGCCCCTGTGCATCAACAAATGTAAGCTACCATCAAATGCAGTAAAATAGGTTCGCTAGCCAAGTTATCGTTATATATATGTTGAATTAACCTGGTTTACCGAATCCGCGAAATGTAAACCGTGGTAAATTAGTTGCTAAAGTTACTACAATACGCAAGGTGCAACTTTCATACGGTACCGGTTAACGACAGCCAAATACAATACGCTGCTTTGGGCGTGCCAAACAGGTAGACAGCTAGCAGAACAGGGGAGCAAATGGTGGCATTCAACCAACAGACTAAAATGAATACTCTAAACTAACCACCGTTACTTGCCGTTTTTACATTACGTGAAAAACATTACGATAGAGGTTTTCTGAAGATAAGGGCTTATTGTTAAGTGACGATTTTTGCTTGCTAACAAGCAAACTATCATTGCCTACATTAACGATAGCATGACAACTACATTACCTAGCTATTTAACTACCTTTGCTGCAAAAATGTGCCGTAAACTTACGTTATTAGTTAATTAGTTAAATGTAATGAATCGCTAAATAAAGTTAACGACTACTTTCAGCAACCCCACTGGCTAGCTAGCTTAGCCAGTCTTGTGCTGAACACGAAATTTAACCCAGTTAGCAAACATGATAAAACCACGTCAAGAAATAACAAACACATTTTAATTATTGTAATGTAAGTCACTCACTCCTTGTTGCTCTCTCTTGTCATCCCGTTTCAGCAAGTTCAACTTTTGCAGTCGTGCTTTCATTACCCTGACCCCTAACTTTCCCAAACCGCATGCAACTGCAATGTGCCGTATTGACGGCTTTCAATGGGAAAATGATCTCCTTCCTCTTGCCTTCCCCGCCGTTTCTAATCCAATAGCAAGACAATAAAACCGTAAATGCTCCAGTAAGTTTTAAGAGAGAAAAACAACTTTGCCCCCTACTGTAGCTTCTAAACCCCTTCAGTGTGAGCGGATTTGTGAAATATTTCTGTTAAAGATAGCATCTGTCTTCTGGAACAATGTAAACAACATTTCCTGGCATTGACAAGATAATAAGGATTACTCTATGCCAGCACATGGCAGGCTACCCTACCACTGTCTCTTCGTGAAAACTGTAATAGCACTTCGCTGGGAAACTCTAAATTTGCTTTGGCCTCATCTATCGAATAGTTACATTTTGATCTCCTCAAGATTTAAAGTTATTTATTAGTTAACTGCTGCCCATGGTTATACTGTAGCCTAAAACTACACGTAGGTCTATAAAGTAGGCTACCATATTTACAGGTTGCCTATTTTAATCTTCTGTTCTCTCATTTAAAAAAAGTGTTATACATAATGGACAATGGACATACAGTAGCCTACAATAACAACGAAACTCGTTTTTAGTTTGTATATTAAAGTGAATTGCTTTTAGACGCATATTTATGACTAGGCTATGTGACTCCATAAAAATGTAGTTGTAGGTTATTTCAATTTTAAACAATTAAAACTGATGCTGTGTTTTTCTTTGCGTTGTATCCCCATTTCTCCCGGAGCCCATATGGCGCAACCTTTTGAAAACGGAATACTGAACAAAATACTGCAGGCTCACTGTCCCACCTAGTGGCACAAACATAAAACAATCAGAAAAAATGCCCTAAAGCAGGCGTATGTAAAATATTTAGCATACACTTAATTGTTAACGTAAATAATAGACTAAATACGTTATTCTGACTCTTTTTTTTCTTTAAGTGAACAAGAACAAAATTTCTTGTTAGAGATGTATTTCCTCTGTATAAAATAGACAGCATACACTGGTAACAGATAAGGCATTCATTTTTGAACTTGTATTCACATAAAACAGTGAAATATGAAAGAGAAAAAATCGTTCAAGACTTTTTGAGGCAGCCACTGCAGTATTCACTACACCAAATCCATCTGAGTACCTTCTCATTCCAGTCGGCTAATTACATGGCCCCTTGGTACCAGGAGGGCAGCCAATCAGCTTTCTCTTTCTGAGAACTGCATTCTATATAATGCTGGAATTAAAGAGGGGGTAGACATTTTTCCTGATAAAAGGATGTTCAGCCACGTGTTCTGAGGTTGAGAAAGAGTCAACAGTCCTTTCAGGCACCTGGGATGTGCTTCCTTGAGTCACCTGTGCCTGTGCCAGTGAGTCTGCACCAATGAGAGGCCTTATAGCTGTGACCTCATCTCTGTTGTTGACTAAGCAAATGGGCGCACCCTGCGTTCAGCCCCAGTGAGCGCTCGCAGCAGAATCGCTAGGCTAGCCGCACGCAGAGACACCGGCGCTGGTGTCAGGCAAAGAACCGCAATCTCTCACAGAAAGCAGGGACTTCTGGTTTTCTGCTCTGCGTCTGAAGCTTCCTGCAGAGTGGAGCTCCCACTGACCTGCTGACCTCCTGCTAGTGCTGCATCTACTGCACACTGCTGGGACTGACTCACAAAGACAGGAAGTGGTTCCTATGACAACTGTGCATTATTTCCTGTTTGAGAGCGCAAAGAAACACACTAATCCTTCATTTTGGGTATCACTCTATAGATGGATCATCAACCTACATTTGTAAAAGCCACAACTGACAAAAGCCACATAGACCTTCAGCATCTACAGCAGTATGATCCAAAGAGATCAGAGAATAAAAAACAGAAACAAAACTAGAAATCATTACAGACTACACACAGCCATGGGAAAAGATTACTTTGCTTCCTCAAAATAGGTCTCAGTCCCTCCTCTTGCACTGACTGTCCTGTTAAAATCAGAGAACAGCAGCACCCCCCCTGGAGAGAATCCTAGATCAAACTGAGCCTCCTTCGCTTTTGGACCCTATCAGCTGCACATGAAAAGAAGCCCCAGTTCTCACATTATGTGCACCATTAGGAAATACAGCATGAACGCCCCACAGCAGTGAAGCACAGCTATGAACCAGCTCCGCAGGTGCACTGCCTGTACTTTGCCTACTGACAGTGCTAATCTGACCAATCAGCAGCCAGAAACACTACATCAGCTGCATTCAAGGTGTAGACTTTACTCAGTAGCGATACTGGATTACAAGCGTTAAACCTAAATTCTTCTGCAGGATGGAGCTGCTGAAGATGACCTCATCGGTGAACTCCAGCTGTCGCCAGGGAGACGGGCCTTTGGTGTCTCCTGCCGCGCTCTATAAGGGTGACCCCCCAGGCACCTGCGGTCTGTGTCTGTCAGTTCTGGATGAAGAGCAGCCCTCCAGCGCAGGCAGAGCACTGCTCACCTGCCGGACTGCTGAGTGACTGGGAGCAGCAGCTGGTAGCGCAAGCGTGCTAGTGAACACACTTGCTAGTGAACACGTGTGCCAGTGAACACACGTGCCAGTGAACATGTGTGCTAGTGAACACACGTACCAGTGAACACACGTACCAGTGAACACACGTACCAGTGAACACACGTGCCAGTGAACATGCGTGCTAGCGAACATGCATGCTAGCGAACATGCATGCTAGCGAACATGAATGCTAGCGAACATGAATGCTAGCGAACATGAATGCTAGCGAACATGAATGCTAGCGAACATGAATGCTGGTTTGTGTGGCTAGCCCACTCCTCTGTTCTTTTTTAACCCCTTAAGGTGTGAGGTCACAAATATGTGATTACATTACATTACATTATATTACATTTATTTGGCAGATGCTTTTATCCAAAGCGACGTACAAAAAGTGCATTTCATGGTCATAGACAACTACTAAACACAGGTTCAGTAAGATACAATACTTATTTTGTACAGCTATTTCTAGCCAAGAACACAGTTTAGTTCACACAGTGAACACTATTCAGACCTAACCTCTGCAAAGCCAACTATGTATGTAATGTAACTAGGCAGAAGAATAAGCTACAGTATTAGGACAAATACAAATTACCAAAAAGTGCTGGGATTGGGCAACATGTAACAAGTGTCATGAAAAAAGGGGGGGGGGGATTTAGAGTGAAATATACAGCGTGGTGGTGGTTAGTCCAGGTATAGTCTGAATAGATGAGTCTTCAGGCCACGGCGGAAGATGGGTAGTGAGGGCCTAACGCACTGTATTAGGAACCAGCTCAGCTCTGCTGGCTTACACCACTCTGTGAAAAACAGCCTTTTTCTAAAATCTCCCTCTCTGAGCTGCTGGCTGGCTCTGAGGGACTGGGTCCCCCGGGGTTCATGCGGACCGCGTCCTTCGTACTAAAATAAAAAGGCCCATGAGGTATTACAGTATCCGGTGTCTCACAGCTGGACAGCCAAACAAACGCTGATGAGGTCACTCCCGCCGCTACACCCGGCTTTTTATAGCCGCGAAACTGAGACGGGTCAGACCGTAACCTTCTCCAGAGCGCCATAGCTACCCTCTCTTTACTCATCACTATCCCCCATCTTTATACCCTCTCTCCCCCTTTATACCCTCTCTCTCTCCCTTTATACCCCTCTCTCTCCCTTTATACCCTCTCTCTCCCTTTATACCCCTCTCTCCCCCATTCTCACACTTAAATTAAAAAACAGCTGTTGCCAAAAATGTATTCTCTCTCTCTCTCTCTCTCTCACATACAAATACATACACACACACACACACACACAGTCTTAGTTTGAAGGTTTGTGGATGCGAATCTGTGAATGTCTGTCCTGCCCTAACCCTGGACAGACAGGTGGACAGCAGGGTGAGGAGAAGAGAGGAAGGAGGGAGAGGAAAGGGGAGGAGTGGAGACCTGCGTCTCGCTGGAACTTCAGGTGGAGGAAACACCTGAGCAGCACAACTACTGTCCATCAGTAATGGCTGTGATGTCATCCACCTGGTATTCCACACACCAATCACCATAGCGGATATCCATCCGCCCCCCGCCCCCCCCAAGCACCGAACTGCAAACTCCAGTGAGCTGGGAGCAGGCGCAAGGCCTCACCTTGCGGTGGTCTTGGCAGCGGAACAGGTAGCAGGTGCAGCGGGTCTCCCCGCGGGCCTCCTCGCGGGTCAGGCAGCCGAAGTAGCTGGGGTCCTGGCTGTTGTGCAGCAGCTTGTGGACGCGGTGCGGCCGGTGCTGGAACAGCAGGGTGTGGTGCAGCGGGTCCCAGGGGCGCCCGGGTCTCGCGTCCAGGATACAGCGCACGGAGCGCGCAGAGACCAGCAGGTGGACCGGCTCGTTACAAGGGGCGGGCAGAGCGGGCGGGGCGGGCGGGGCGGGCGTGGGCGTGCGCCCACCGAGGAGCACTCTGCCGCCGCGTCTCCGGATTTCGGCCACCACCCAGGGCAGCATGGCCATGGTGGTCAGCGGGTGCACAGGAAGTGAACCCACAAGGAGAAGGGCGTACTGGAATTCCACTTCCTCCTCCTCCTGTGGCCTGTCCTGCACCTTGAGCAGAGTTCTGTGGGCGGGGCTTCTGCCACCATTGTGGCTCTTGTCGGGCTGCTTCCTGGGTTTCACTTCAAAGTAAAGCCCCTCCATCCCCCATGGGATTCGACCTGGGGCAAGCAGACAGACATGCGTTCAGGAATAATTTATATATTACATTATAACCACCCATGATGTATCAGGTATACCTCAATATAGAGGACCCCAAAAGGACCCAATGTCATGCTTAGTTATCTGCTGATAAGCAGTTAGGCCAGTTTGGGAAATGACAGACTGTTGTAAGACCTACACCATTTGGCACTTTAGTCGGTCATATCCTTGGGCAATGAGGGGGGCAGTCTCGTTTTGCATTTGTTTTCATTTCTCAGAAGGTGAGCTTAATGACTTGGATCAGCTTCTCCGGGGCCCGGGTGGTCCTTGCTCATCCCATTCCCGCGTCTATCAACATATAAATAAATCAGCTCCACTTCTCGGGAACACAAGGTCAGGGCTCGCACGCGAACACGCGCTCGAGTTTCAACTCTGTTTACCGTTTGGCCACTGTGCGTAAAAATAGCGTAAGAATTATATTTTTAAATTTTCATGTCCATTTACAGTTGAACCGAAGCATTTACGTTATTAATGTGTACCCCATGTTCGAAACGAATTGAATGGTATGACAGGAAACGATAAAAAATATCAGGCTTTGTTCAAATATTGAACAGCACACATCTTTTCAAAAAGAAAAAAATAAATTTCAGTAAGTTAGTTCTATCGTTTTACCCAGTTGCCGACCCAATAGTAGAACGGGGCGAAGTCAATACAATAATGCACAATTCATCATAACTTTAAGTTGCGGGAAATCAACCCGTATTTCAAGGAAATAGCTGCTCTATGTCCCGACTGTCAGCGTCCCATGTGATGGCTTTGGTGAGTTCGATAACTCTAGAATATTATTATTTGCTTGTAATTAAAATGTTAACATTTTCTGTTAGATCTACGGGCTGCTGTTTCGGTGTACACATTGTCCATATTTGTGCGGAAAAACACTCTCGCACAAGACTTCATTCACATTCTGCTCTGTTTTCAGTTTTGTGCGTTTTAACTTAAAGACTAAGTCTGTTGCACCAACAAGACAAGGTCACCTCGGTCTTCTTTTCTTCCCCTTCAGCTGAGTCTGAACACTGAACACTGAACATGAAGGGCAATCTGACCCTGACTCACCTACCCAGCGATTACAGTGGCTATATTGGAGTTTTCAAAGCAGGTTTTAAAAAAATTAATCTAAGTACAAACGATAAGAAATTGAACTCATTTTGCTGTAGCATATGGTTACTCAGCGATCTTTTGAACACTTCCTTATAATGCTCCGGCTAGCATCCACAGACCTAACGTTACTCAAGTGAACATTTCGCAGACTTGCTGTGATACTTGAGCTATGTGAACTTCTTTTTAGCGACAGACTTTCGCTGAAATACATAGTTTATAGTCTTTGCACTACAGTCAACGGCCATGAGTACGATTCAAAAGGGAAAGGTTGGCCGAACTCAGTTTTAAGTGATAGCCTACTTTTGAGGAAACCGATCTGCGAAGACAAAAAAAGTTGGCCACAGTATTCATTTAGCGAAAAAATGAATGAATAATTAACCAATGTAGCGTAGCTTATAATAGGCTATATCATGAAACAGTGTGAAGAATATTGCAGCATATATGGATGCAGCAGGCATGTGCGTTTTAATATTTGAATGCAGTCATGGCGATTAGACAGGTCCAGAGATTAAAACACCTCAACTAAAAATATTATTTTGGATGAATCGGAGGAGGACGTGCTTTTTTCCACGCTGTGGTGCCCGTTAGTGCTGTAGCCTACCTACCTTTGCGGATGCTGAGTATATTTTAACACGGCAGGGCTGGAACAAGGTTTACACTGGAAAAGTGCTTATTTGCTGTCAGCCCATGTTCTTCAGCTTCGATTCTTGACCAGATCGTCTGTTTTCCGGCATCGGATCTTAGGCTACCTGTAAGTTTACCACAATAACATAAAGATAGGTTCGGCTCCCATCATCTTTTGTAACGCTCCGGTCACATCCGAGCACTTCCTTTCTCGCGGTCTTTGAAGGCGTCAGCGCGTGTCTCACAACTTGCATTTACAGTTTCTGCTCCGACAGAAGCCAAAATGCAAACTGCAGCGGTAGCCTCTGAAATCTGCAGCGGGTGAATCCCTCCCTGCACTGTGAGGGGCGCTATAAGTAGCTGGCCGGAGACCCGCAGCTAATCTGCACAGAATATTGATGAATACATGCCGCATATAAGGATGTTAAGGAGCATGATGCATTTTGAGATTCACTTGAGAAATAAACCTGTTTAAATTAGTAACTGAACGCATAATGAATATCACCGTTCGCACAGCTGTACAAATTCACTTTTTACCACCACAAAATAATGGTGTAACATAGGTACAATGTAATGCACTTATCTAACTTGGGAAACAGTCATAAAACATTGTTTTCTGTGGATATAAACGACGACTTAGATATATCTGGAGTCTGGGAATTACTAATAACCCGATTGCTCCACCTGGTAGTTATGCAAAAGCATTATTTTTAAATAACAAAAATAAATAAATCAATAAAATACAAATTCGCTGCCATGTCAGCTAAAAACTGGCAGCGGAACTGGTCACTCGACTAAAGCCTTGTCCGTCGCACAGACGCTTTTCAGTTCCGGATTTCGCGCAGTGCCTTACCGTTCGATAAATACCATCCTTTTGCAACCACCTGTGACTGTTTGACATTTGCGTGGGAAGAAAGGCAATTCGGGTGAGTGACATTTACCAAACCCCCCCCCCCGGCACGTGTACTTGAATTAATACGTTTAGACTTCACCCATGAGGACACATAAAAGAAAAAGAAAAAAATTCAGTGTAGTTCAGTGAACTTTATTCAAATCATAGAAAGCATTAAAGTGGAACCCTGAAGCAGATTTTCAAACGGAAAACAGTAAAACAACGATGGTATTGAGGTTTTCATCACTGTTGTGTATTAAACGGCTTTCCTCAGACTGCCGGTAATCGTGCTAAACCCGGTGGATATGCAGTGGGGGAACCGGTGGATACGCAGTGGAGAAACCAGTGGATATGCAGTGAGGAAACCAGTGGATATGCAGTGGGGAAACCAGTGGATAAGCAGTGGGGAAACCAGTGGATATGCAGTGGGGAAACCGGTGGATATGCAGTGGGGAAACCAGTGGCTATGCAGTGGGGAAACCAGTGGATATGCAGTGGGGAAACCAGTGGATATGCAGTGGGGAAACCAGTGGATAAGCAGTGGGGAAACCAGTGGATATGCAGTGGGGTAACCAGTGGATATGCAGTGGGGAAACCAGTGGATATGCAGTGGGGTAACCAGTGGATATGCAGTGGGGTAACCAGTGGATATGCAGTGGGGTAACCAGTGGATATGCAGTGGGGAAACCAGTGGATATGCAGTGGGGAAATTCTTACAGCTCTGCAGCCTTTAGTGACAAAGACTGGCTTCTAAAGTATAAACAAGATCTGTCTTTCGGTCAAACATACACACAGGTGCGTGTGCATACAACACACACACACAAAAAGCTGAGCTGTCAGGTCACATGACCCTGGCCACATTGTTCCTACAGCTGTAGTAATTAAATCTGTGGACCGGGCCTGACAGGCGCAGTTAAAATGGCAGCCGTGCACTGGAGTAACAGAATGGCGAATGTTATTGTAACTCAATGAACTATCCCCCCACCACACTGGCAGTTCATCTCCAGTTATACAAGTCAGGGGGTGATGTTCATGAGGTACTGCAGCTAAGCAATGTTATTTAATACTATAGCTAAGGGGTATACTGTACTTTCAAGGAGCAGGAAGTATTTCTTATTTAAAAATCTAAATATTAGTGCGCTGCATTTTGATCTTGGCTTGGCTGCTACCCCATAAACTCTAATCTTTTTATGGATACTGATGCATAATTTGGGCAATATAAATGAAATGCTAAATAACAGCTCTGAGAAGGTGATCCAGTGAAAGTAGTGAATGCTTTCGTCCACACAGCTGCTGTGTGGTGGCAAGGTTAAGACTTCTACTGTGAGCGCTGCATAATTTGGAATGTTCCAAGTGTTGTAAAATGCCAAGTACATTATATTGTGGTAACAGGTGCAACTGTGGGTTTAGCATTTGGTCTCCTTCTCAATCCTAAGCAAAACATTGTCTCACTGAAAAAAATATTACATGGTACGCAAACATTTCAAGTCAGATACTGTTAAACCACAGTAAATGTGAAATGGTATGCCTCATATTCCATTTCTAAGTCTTGTGAAATTATTATTTTTGCTCCAACACATGATTTAAGCATTGTCAGAGGGGAACAAGGAGTCCTCAAAAGGAGATAGACTATATCTCAAATCATATACTGATCAGTGTTTACACACTTTGCGGTAGACTGTATCTGGGGGACAGAAAGACAGACGCTTCAGACAGCACACAATGGGACTGAAGTGCAGCAATGACCCCATTTTAGTTGATACATCCTGCAATAAACTCTACTCTACTCTCCTTGGTCAGTCTGAATATAAATATGCTGTATGACTAAAGGCTCTACAAGAACCTCAAACATCACAGATTCTGGGTCATTCAGTTGAATAATACTTTGGCTAATATTTTAGAATTTGTAAATATATTAATCTTTTTACTATAATTTATATTTGATTATTCAAAGTGTACATACACATTTCATATGAAAACACTGCATCTAAATCAGTTTATGTGCTTTAGGGTTAGGCAATAGTGATGTTTGTGTCACACAGAAGTGAGATCAGCAGCTGCTGTGGCTGAATCTGAATCTGAAGACTTGTTTGTTTTGCAGTTTAGCCTGAAGGGCACTGCAGGTATCTTCCATTCTGACAGCACTGGCAATAGATTTTTTATATTAAAAAACGTGAAATAAACTATTTACACAACTAACAACAAATTGTTGGAAGTGCATTTCAGGCAGACATTCACATTAGGAATGAGAAATTATTATGAAACATTTACCACAAAATAAAGCAGCATTTTTTTTTTTGCTTTACACAAAATGCCGTGTGGTTTAAGTTTACCTCTCTCCAGCATGTTGGATTGAGCCAAACGGGACAGACACTAAGCAGCTTGCTGCTGACATACTGGCTAGGACTGTAAGGAAGCCGACACACAACAGATCAGTGGAAATCAGTCTTCTCACAAACGGGAATCTCATGAATGCAGTTTCTGTGGCGCTCACAAAAGCACTGAAAGCAGAGAGGCGTCTTCCCTTCTGTTTCCTGTGAGTAATGCAGCTGTTAACTGGGATCAGTCACCAGATAAATCCTGTCCCGCTAAATTAACCTGCATTTTGCAATTAAAAAACTCACTTTTACCGCAGCTGCAAAGACACCTAATGAGAAGAATAACTGCATCATGCAACGTCTCGGGTAGATGTTTTTTAAGCAGTAGTTTAAGACAAAACCGTTTTGCCTTTTAAAAAAGAAACTGTAATAAGGAAGTCCCTGCTGGTCCTGTGGCTGGGCCTCTGCTCTCACACACACACACACACACGCACACACCACACACACACATACACGCACACACACACACTCACACACACACACACACACACACACACACGCACACACATGCACGCACACACACACACTCACACACACGCTCACTCTTTCCTGCCCTCCAGGTGGTTCTTCTCCGGCTCAAAGAAATGCTCCACAATGGCGTCCACCAAGTCATCCAGCTCCATCTTCAGCCGCTTCACGTCACTGCAAGGAAACGCACACACACATGCTCGTCAGACAAACACACACACACACACACACACACGCACGCACGCACGCTCCTCAGGAACACACACACGCACACACGCGCACGCACGCGCACGGACACACACGCACACGCACGCACACACACATGCTCACCTGTTCCCAGGTGCAGCGCACAGCTCAGTGTAATACTTGATCTTCGGTTCGGTGCCGCTGGTCCTCATGGTGGCCACGCCCCCGTTTGAGAAGGTGAAGGTGATCATCTGACTGCTCTTACTGGTGGGGAGCACCTGAGACCCAAAACCCCAAAAACACGTGAGAAAAATCTGCACCAGTGACCCTCTCCCCTCTGGTCCTGGCTGGGGTCCAGTCACATTAATACGCGCTGACATACCAAAGCTTTCCATGAACCATTTATGGATGAATGCAAAGTACTGAAAGTTGACAGTGTCTTAGACATGCATCTGAATTTATTTAATTACATGAATAATTATATATATTACAAATACTCTTTTTTCCGTATCAACAATCAAAGGAGTTAGCGCACACGCAGCTGAGCAGTCACGCGATGGTTCAGTATGAGGCCACAGCTGCTCTTTCAGCCTCGAGGACAATTCAACTGTCGGCCATCTTAAATGTGGAGTTTACCTCCCAGGTCTGAGAAACGGTAGGGTTAGGGTGAGAATGCCTGCTCTCCTCTCATTGGTTTATGTAGCCCGCGTGACACAATTTGGATGAAGATAAAAACCAGGTTTCAGGTTTAACAGCAGGCTGGAAGCAGGGCAGCCATTTTGAGACTAAGGGAAGGAGTCTTACGGCCTTCTTGTCTGGCTGTTGGCTGTCGTAGCCGGTGGTGAGGTCCCTCACGCTGGACACGGTGAAGCTGCCGCACCGTGTGGGGTAGGTGTTCTCCCCGTCAAAGTTACGCAGCCGCTGGAACAGGCCGCGGATGGTGTCCTGGTCGTGGCAGATGAAGTAGGAGTTCTTGGTGATGTGATAGCCGTACCTGGGGAGCAGGAGACAGAGGCTGAGCAGCGGGACTCCGGAGCGAGGAGCACACTCACCTCCACCAGCCAGGACACAGGGCCATAAGGCTAAGAGGTAAAGTTTGTACAGAGGGCAAAGTGGGGGGCTGAGGGGGTAGTGCGGGGGTGCAGTGGGGGGGCAGTGCAGTGTGGGGTAAAGTGCTGGGGGGGGTGCAGTGGGGGTAAAGTGGCGGTGCAGTTAAAGTGCAGTGG
This sequence comes from Anguilla rostrata, assembly GCF_018555375.3. NCBI lineage: Eukaryota > Metazoa > Chordata > Actinopteri > Anguilliformes > Anguillidae > Anguilla > Anguilla rostrata. The sequence goes on from NC_057937.1 coordinate 199,390, forward strand.
GGGTAAAGGGGGGGGGTACAGTGGGGGTAAATGTGCGGTGCAGTTAAAGTGCAGGGGGGTAAGGTGCTGGGGGGGGTGCAGTGGGGGTAAGTGCTGGGGGGGTGCAGTGGGGGTAAAGTGCTGGGGGGGGTGAAAGGGGGTAAGGTGCGGGGGCTGCAGTGGGGTAAAGTGCAGGGGGTAAGGTGCTGGGGAAGGGTGCAGGGGGGTATGGTGCTGGGGGAGGGTGCAGGGGGGTAAGGTGCTGGGGGTGGGTGCAGTGGGGTAAAGTGCAGGGGGGGTAAGGTTCTGGGGGAGGGTGCAGTGGGGTAAAGTGCTGAGGGGGGGCTGCAGTGGGGTAAAGTGCAGGGGGGTAAGGTGCTGGGGGGGTGCAGTGGGGTAAAGTGCAGGGGTAGGGGGGGGGGTAAGGTGCTGGGGGTGGGTGCAGTGGGGTAAAGTGCAGGGGGGGTAAGGTGCTGGGGGGGCTGCAGTGGGGTAAAGTGCAGTGGGGTAAAGTGCTGGGGGGGGCTGCATTAGGTGTAAGTGGGGTGCAGGGGGTAAAGTGCAGAGGGGGTAAGGTAGCGGGTAAAGTGCAGGGGGGGTACGGCCCTTGTGATGGGGGAGTGCTGGGAAGGCTGCCGGGGTTTCAGGGGGTAAGGTGCTGGGGGTGGGTGCAGGGGGGTAAGGTGCTGGGGGGGGTGCAGTGGGGTAAAGTGCAGGGGGGTAAGGTGCTGGGGGGGGGGCTGCAGTGGGGTAAAGTGCAGGGGGGGTAAGGTGCTGGGGGGGGGCTGCATTGGGGTAAAGTGGCGGTGCAGGCGGGGTAAAGTGCAGAGGGGGTAAGGTAGCAGTAAATTGCAGGGGGGGTGTACAGACTCACTCTTCGTAGATGGCGGTGAGCTGCTGGGACAGACTGCTGCCCTGCTTGCTGATGTAGGAGGTGAGCTCGGCTGCGATGGCGGCAGCACTGACCCCATCTTTGTCCAGGACCGCCGGACAGCACATGTAACCTAGGAGATGGGCAGACAGGAAGCTCAGCACTGGAGGCACACGGATACACGCTGCATGGTAACTACGACAACCAGCTCAACACTGCAATCGCTTCAATTCTAGCTTTGTACTTCAGTCAGGAACTGCTTCCAATCTGTGTGTGTGTGTGTGTGTCTCTGTCTGTGGGCATGTATCTGTGTGTGTGTGTGTGTGTGTGTATGTGTGCATGACAGGTGCTCTCAGGGTGGTGTCAGGGCGGAGTAAGTGTGCTCAGGGTGGAGTCAGGCCTGAGTCAGTGCTCTCGGGGCGGAGTCAGTGTGCTCAGGGTGGAGTCAGTGCGCTCAGGGCGGAGTCAGTGTGCTCAGGGCGGTGTCAGGGCGGAGTTAGTGTGCTCAGGGTGGAGTCAGGGCTGAGTCAGTGCTCTCGGGGCGGAGTCAGTGTGCTCAGGGCGGAGTCAGAGCGAGCAGGGCGGAGTCAGTGCTCTCAGGGTGGAGTCAGTGTGCTCAGGGCGGAGTCAGTGCGCTCAGGGTGGAGTCAGTGCGCTCAGGGCGGAGTCAGTGTGCTCAGGGCTGAGTCAGTGTGCTCAGGGTGGAGTCAGTGCGCTCAGGGTGGAGTCAGTGTGCTCAGGGCGGAGTCAGTGTGCTCAGGGTGGAGTCAGTGCGCTCAGGGCAGAGTCAGTGCGCTCAGGGCGGAGTCAGTGTAGCGGTCAGGCGTCAGGTGGAGTCAGTGTGCTCAGGGTGGAGTCAGTGCGCTCAGGGCGGAGTCAGTGCGCTCAGGGCGGAGTCAGTGCGCTCAGGGCGGAGTCAGTGTGCTCAGGGCGGTGTCAGGGCGGAGTTAGTGCTCTCGGGGCGGAGTCAGTGTGCTCAGGGTGGAGTCAGGGCTGAGTCAGTGCTCTCGGGGCGGAGTCAGTGTGCTCAGGGTGGAGTCAGTGCGCTCAGGGCTGAGTCAGTGCGCTCAGGGCGGAGTCAGTGTGCTCAGGGCTGAGTCAGTGTGCTCAGGGCGGAGTCAGTGCGCTCAGGGCTGAGTCAGTGTGCTCAGGGTGGAGTCAGTGCGCTCAGGGCGGAGTTAGTGTGCTCAGGGCGGAGTTAGTGTGCTCAGGGTGGAGTCAGGGCTGAGTCAGTGTGCTCAGGGTGGAGTCAGTGTGCTCAGGGCGGAGTCAGTGTGCTCAGGGTGGAGTCAGTGCGCTCAGGGTGGAGTCAGTGTGCTCAGGGCAGAGTCAGTGCTCTCAGGGCGGAGTCAGTGCTCTCAGGGCGGAGTCAGAGCGAGCAGGGCGGAGTCAGTGCGAGCAGGGCGGAGTCAGGGCCGTGTAAGCGTACCTATCGCCTCCTCGAAAGCAAACAGCACGGTCCGGCCCTGGTCCAGCAGCTGCTTGGCCCGGTTCCCCATCCACTTAAAGCCAGTCAGGGTTTCCTGAGCAGGAGGAAATGCTCCGTCAGAAAACATGCCGGCCGCACAGCACCCTGGTGGGCGCTAGGCGATGACATGACCCCCCCGACCCCGGTTTACCGTATGGCGTCGGAGACTGCAATGAACGGTGCGCAAAAAATGCAAGCCCTTCTTCTATCGTTAATTAATTATTTAGAAGATGGATTGATTGACTGATTGATTGACAGATGAATTCTCCTCACGCGTACCTCGAAGTGGAAGCCCTGCTTGAGCGCGATGGCGCGCAGGATCTTAGACGACACGGTGCTGGCCAGCATGTAGACGTCCTTCACCTTGGAAGGTTCCGGAAACTTCTGCCTCCAGCAGCGGAACAGCCACCAGCCCAGCAGAGCGCCCAGCTCGTTCCCCGAGAACACCCGCCACTGACCGCTAGCAGACACACAACACAGCGTCGCTACGACCGCCCTCACCCTCACACTAACCCTCACCCACACCCCCACCCCTCACACTAACCCTCACCCACACCCCCACCCTCACACTAACCCTCACCCTCACACTAACCCTCACCCCCTCCACCACCCTTACCTCTGCTGTTTCTCCGCCACGGCCAGCCGGTCGGCGTCGGGGTCGTTGGCCAGCACCACCGTCGCCCCCTCTTTATCCGCCAGAGCAAAGGACAGCGTCTTCAGACAGACAAACGGACAGAGGACAGCGTCTTCAGACAGACAAACGGACAGGTGTTGGGTGTGCACACTGACACTGTAGACAGGGTCGGGGTTAGGGCTAGGGTCAGCGCTAGGTGTGCACAGTGTAAACGGGGTCGGGGTTAGGGTTAGGGTCGGGGTTAGGGTCAGGCTCACCAGCACCCCCTCTCCTTCCTCAGGGTTGGGGTACTTGACCGTGGGGAACTCGGGGTCGGGTTCCTTCTGCTCTGGGACAGCGAAGGGGGGGCGCAGATCAAAGGCCTGGAACGCTGACTGGACGAACGCGTGCCCCACTCCGTGGACAGACGTGTGCACAAACTTGACCTCTGAACTCTTGTTGATGCTCCTGGGGGGAGGGAAACATGGACAATGGAGAAAAGAAAATAAACCCTACCCTGCATCCCTATGAAGATTCTACAAATCACTGGTGGTTAGAGATGTGTTTAAACCCCTTCAACTACACAGCACTCAGAGGCTGAAATATGGTATATATCTGCAATCCATCACCTTCACCACCACCATCATCATCACTGTCATCGTAACCACCCTCAATACCATCATCATCATCAACCTCTCAGTCATCAGCGCCACCCTGCAGCATGCAGAAGCGCAGTGATGCAACCCATGGTGACACAGTGCCACACCCCACAGTGACGCAGTGAGGCACCCCACAGTGACACAGTGAGGCACCCCACAGTGACACAGTGACACACCCCACAGTGACACAGCCCTACCTGTGGAAGCACATGTCCTGAATGGCCAGGAAGTACTTCCGCTGGATGTCCTGGAGGGGGTCCTTCACCAGCGGGCTGTCCCGGACCAGCTGGTCCTCCCAGGCCTGGGGCCAGGGCTCCAGGCTCTCCTCGATGGCGCTGGCGATGCCCGTGTCATGAGGCGGGATGATCTGGGCGCCATTGTCCCAGTACACCTGTCACTCACAGCAATCAGAGGGGAGGGGGCGGAGCCTGCATTACAGCTGCAGCTACTTATTCAAACAGACACCTGTGTGAGCCCGTTCACACTGGGAATGCACAGCTAGAATGAGCAGGAAACCCTCTGCTTTGAGTGAGCACACTCTGTAAAGCACACACACTCCCTGCTTTGAGTGAGCACACTCTGTAAAGCACACACACTCCCTGCTTTGCGTGAGCCACTCTGTAAAGCACACCACTCCTGCTAGGGGAGCACCTGTAAAGCACACACAACACCTGATTGAGTGAGCACACTGTAAAGCACACAAACCTCCTGCTTTGAGTGAGCACACTCTGTAAAGCACACACACTCCCTGCTTTGAGTGAGCACACTCTGTAAAGCACACACACTCCCTGCTTTGAGTGAGCACACTCTGTAAAGCACACACACTCCCTGCTTTGCGTGAGCACACTCTGTAAAGCACACACACTCCCTGCTTTGAGTGAGCACACTCTGTAAAGCACACACACTCCCTGCTTTGCGTGAGCACACTCTGTAAAGCACACACACTCCCTGCTTTGCGTGAGCACTCTGTAAAGCACACACACTCCCTGCTCTGCGTGAGCACACTCTGTAAAGCACACACACTCCCTGCTTTGAGTGAGCACACTCTGTAAAGCACACACACTCCCTGCTTTGAGTGAGCACACTCTGTAAAGCACACACACTCCCTGCTTTGAGTGAGCACACTCTGTAAAGCACACACACTCCCTGCTTTGCGTGAGCACTCTGTAAAGCACACACACTCCCTGCTTTGAGTGAGCACACTCTGTAAAGCACACACACTCCCTGCTTTGAGTGAGCACACTCTGTAAAGCACACACACTCCCTGCTTTGCGTGAGCACACTCTGTAAAGCACACACACTCCTCTGAAATATACGCATCAACTTTAAGCACAGAACGGTAATCAAATATTGTTATCCCTAAACATACTTTTAATCTACGAAACCTAGAAGACATTATTATTATATTATATTATATTATATTATATTATATATTATATTATATTATTAAAGCGCATCTTTAATGGCTCTGCAGAAAGCCATGGCAAAGCATGCGGTCCATTAAAGGACTTTGCAGTTGCATGATTGATGTCACATCAACCAACGACAGCCGTGTGAGAGATTAAACGCACGTCTGAGGACCAGCTCCAGGGCGGTCTTTAGGGTGTGTGCAGGATCGCATTTTAATTTCCACCCAGCACCCTACGCTGCAGCCACTTTGCATTACCCACAATGCACTGCCACAGGGCCAAGGCCTGTCTGTAGAACACGGCGGAAGGTTCTACCTTGTAGCCGTTGTCCTGTTTCGGGTTGTGAGACGCCGTCACCATGATCCCAGCACAGAGCTTCAGGTGGGACACTGTGAAGGGCTGGGGGGGTGGCGGCATTGTGAAAACCAGATTAGTGTGGAACTATGGCAGAATGACACTGAACACCAGCTGTTTTCAAGCTGCTTAAATGTGATTACATTTTTTTAATTATTTGAAACACTGACAAGAGAATGAAGCAAAATATTTACAGTACATTTTGAAATGACAGTCAAGTTACTTTATATATATTTTATATTCATCCAACATTTCATCATTTTAGGGATGGCTTTTCAATCACTGCCAGGGTACTTTCAGATCAAGGCATAAAAATGCGTGACTCCATCTGCAGCTATAGGGGGATATTACAGGGGCAGTGGGGCTTCTGGGTAAACTATCGCTGCTGTGCAGCCTTGGATGGCTGGATATTATATCAAACAGACATGGATGCGTATGTGCGTGTATGCACTATCCACAGTGCCCATACCAAGAGAGATACAAACATTTACAGATACTGCATGTGAGAATTCGTACTACAACAGTTTCTATCTCATGTCCTTGAACATGATTACAGCCAAACAAAATGTAGGCTACCTTCCAAATATTAATGGAGTTTAAATAATTGAGTCTTTCTTTATGAATCTTACCACCTCCCTATTCCTTTTATTCCCTTTAGGAAATAAGATTCAGAATGCGGGCGAGCTTTAGCCACAATGCTTGGATGCACTGCACATTAAGGGCTGCAGATGTTGGTGTCTGCAAATCAGACCTTGAACTTTACCCAGACACAGATAAATACACAACTGTGTGAGTGTAGTAAATCTGCCCCAAACAGTGAGCCTGGATGCGTTGGGCTAGTGATATTAATCCTTTTTCGATACTAGACGAGCACGATTACAAGTTTGTAAGTTCCGTGAATGATTTAAGAAAATTATAAAAAGTATTTTAAAAAATACTAATAAAAAAGTCCAGTCTACAGCAGAATGAAGGGGATTAAACTTGTCTGGAGGTGTTCAGCCGGTTGGTGAGGAAACGGCTCTGTTTGAGAAACGCAGAGTGGGGACGTACCACAAATGGGGTGGGAGTGATGTCACTGAAGAGGTACACCGGAACGCCGCGGCCAATCAGCACTGCGGTGGCGAGGCGGGCGAAGCGCTTGCTGCTCCCGCCGCTCTCAGGGTGCGCACGCGCGTCGAACCCGATCACCACGCCCCGCGCCTTCAGGTCCGAGAACCTCTGCTCCAGGTACCGGCACAGCCCCTGAGAGGAGAGACCAGTCAGACACGCCGCACAGCCCCTGAGAGAGACCAGTCAGTCCAGCTGCACAGCCCCTGAGAGAGACCAGTCAGTCCAGCTGCACAGCCCCTGAGAGAGACCAGTCAGACTAGCTGCACAGCCCGTCAGAGGAGAGACCAGTCAGACTAGCTGCACAGCCCCTGAGAGGAGAGACCAGTCAGACACGCCGCACAGCCCCTGAGAGGAGAGACCAGTCAGACCAGCCGCACAGCCCCAGTCAGAGAGGAGAGACCAGTCAGACCAGCCAGTTTAGATTGTTTAGTAAAGTCTGGCATATATAAAAAAAATAATAATAAATTAAAAAAGGACAGAATGCAGTTGTTACCCTTTATTTGGGCAGTGCAGCCTGCAGTACACAGCCCAGGCAGAGCACAGACTCAAACCCGTTACATAAGCGTGCGAACCTCATCACGCTCTGCCGCTAGCTGCTGGTTACCATGGCAGCCTGGGGCACAGTTCCTGTTTATTCAGAGTGATGGTCAGCTGCACTTGCTCCGTCCATGTTAGGTGGGTCTCACCTGTGTGGTCTTGATGACGGTCAGGCTCACCTGTGTGGCCTGGATGATGGTCAGGCTCACCTGTGTGGTCTGGATGACGGTCAGGCTCACCTGTGTGGTCTGGATGACGTCAGGTCACCTGGTGGTCGGATAGGTCAGCTCACCGGTGTCTGGATGATGGCAGTCGCATGCAGGGATCCCGGCCATGGCGGCCCGCAGTCCTGCCGTCCCAAACTCCATCCGCGCCCCAAAACAGCGCCGCAGCTCCTCCACCGACCCCCCCTTCAGCATCGCCCGCACGGCCGCCAGCGTCTTGGGGTTCTGGAACACAGTCCCACAGCACCTCACATGAGAACAGCGACCACGGCGGCAGGGGCAGGCACAACAGGTACAGCAGGGCTGCCCAACCTGCTCCTGCAGGGTCTCACTCCAACCCTAACAAAGCACACCTGACTCTACCAATTCTACTACCAGACATCTAGCTGTTAAATGGAGCGTGCCTCCTCCACCCCCACCCCCAGGAAGATGTGCGCGCATGAGTGTGTGTGTGCGTGCGTGCGTGTCATTTTTCATGAGGCTAATCTAGTTTAACTTGAAAAAGAGCACATTTACTCCTTTTGGCTCTGGTTATTTATGCCTGAGTGGCAGTGGCTCAGTTCCCCTGAAGGTGAGCACTTTGCACGAGTCACTTTGAACCTCACAGAGTCCTGAATAAAGGCAAGAGCAAACGCAGCCAGACCCTGCACGTGATGTCACATCTCGCTTCCCCCAGAAAGGCACATTCACATGCAAGTCATCGCTTAGATGCCTACCCAATCGCTCCTGTCAGTCCAAACTGCTGATCCCTTACAGTCCTACTAGATTCCACAGTTCCACCAAGGCAATGGGGTCATAGGGATTTTTACTTTGATAAATTACACTTCTGAACAAAGTTGGAGCTGATTTTAAATACAAGACAAAACGGCAACTGTAGTACAAGAAAGATATAGGGGCTCTGGAAAAGGTTCCAAGAAGAGCAACCAAATTCTTAATCTCTTCAAGTTTAGTAAAAGAAGACTCAGGGGTGAACTCCGGGGATTTTCAAGACTAGGCTTGGAACAGTTTTGATACTATCTAGTCTGTTGGTAATCAGAGCAATAGGTACAATTTCTTCAGGAAATGGCGAGCATTGTCATTACGTTATAAGGCGGTTGGCGGACAATTTCTATTCTAAAATAGAGAACTGAAGGAATCTCATGCAGTATTAAATGCTGTCAACACATAACACACTAATGTACACTGATTGTCGATCTGATATCCGGTGTTTTTCTTTCTTTTCTTTTTTTGAGCTGACCTTAGTTGTACTTCTCCGAATTATAACGTGAATTGCTGTTTGTCAACCAGCGACAGCATACAATCCTGCATCATAGACTCTGGAGTAGCCAAGGAACGGAGAAATGTTTTGTTTAGCAAAGGCACCACCTCATTAACACTACTTCCGTTGTTTTATTTAACACAATAAGTCAGCACTAACGTTACTTAACGCTACATTCATTTGTAGCGAGTGTACACCGACCTAGTTTCAGCTACGTAACGTTTTAAGAGGACTACCGTAAACCCTCTGCTCAGTACTTAGATTTGGCAAACTGATCTAACGAAGCTATCTATTCTTGCTAAACAACGTTTGTTTCGTCGGGAAGAGAATTATCATCGGTTTTGTACCTAACCAAGGACTGTGTTGGAATGGAAACTAATGTTTTCACCTAGTAAGTTATCGATGGCTAGCTAGCTGCCAAGTTAGGCAACGACTGGTAAAAGAGAAAGTTACAGCAGCTAGCGGACTCTGCGATTATTTCCAAACAACATTTCGGAGTACACATTAAAAAATATCAACATGGCCAGCGACACACTTGTTCGTGGAATTACACGTCAAATAATAAGACATAGTCGATCGTTTTCCAAACAAACGCCATAAATCCCAATGACGAGTAGCTAAAATGGACTGCGAGGTAGCACGCACGTCAACGCGCTGCGCAACAATGTAACCGCTTCTAGAAGCTGGTGAGCCCAGCTGGATTTCTATTTCATTGCAAATCTACTTAAAGAATTCCTACCGGTTTACAAATTTGTATAAGTCGGAAAGTTATCTAAATAGTACACACTGTCTTCTAAAAAAAATGCTAGTCCGTCAGCTAAGCAGCTAACGTGACAGCTAGCTAGACAGGCAACATCACCTTGTCGAACTGCAGCCACTGTTTGATGGCATGGTTTAATTTGACGTCCCCTGTCGCGATGTCATTGTCCATGTTTTCTTCCCTTTGTTTGCGTTGACAGCACCTTTTGGTAACGAGTAATACTGCAGCTACAGAACAGGTCAGTCCATACAGAACACCTACAACCAGCGCGCTCTCCCGGGTCAGAGATGAATGAGCCCATGGGCGTGGCGCCCGCGAGGTTACTTCCTACATCAGTATACAAGCCACGTGTGGGCGGAGTTTGCCCGCTGCGCGACAGAACGTGAATCACGAGTGGATACGCGTGAGAAGCATGTTTAACTTATTTAGATCTAATTTCTTGAACTCTTAAACCAATAGGAAGAGATAATATATTAGCCGGTGCTAATATTGTTTAAATGTTTCTAAATTACATAAATATTTTCTTGATCAACCACTACCTACCTTGTAAAACTGGACCGTCAAAGGATGCTGCCATATTCGACTTTAGCCAATACATTGTTTGCACACTATGTACCTCATTCACGAAACATATGTACGATTATTGTAAGAACGTTTTCTAGAACATTCATCATTTTTTTTCTTACCCGTGTTTGCTCATGGCTGTTTCCTTATGCTAACCACATGAACAGGATTCCGCATAAAATGTACAAACAGTCAGAACTCATCATCTCATACACCTGGGATATGCAGAAAAACAAAGGTCTGCACATGTGTCATGAATCCCATATTGGTTTTTTTGTAGGAACATTTTTAAGAACAAAAGTAAGAACAATTTAAGAGACGTTTTGTGAATGAGGCCGTATGATTCCACAAATGAGACACACAGATGTATTATTGTAGTTTGACTTCATTAAAGATGCAACAAAGGTATAACTGGCACACTGTGAGACATACACCAACTGCCACAATCACTTCGAGATCTCTCCTGTGTAATTCCCAAAAGAACAGTTCCCACACTGTCAAACACACTTCAAAACATTTCTGACTTGACATAGAACAACTATGGTATGTAGCACTTGTCTGGCGAGCTTGTTTTTGCAATCTGTAAACTAATCTACAACTAGCACTTAATCTTTTGGGTGAAAAATACCCCTCTATATGAAATTCAGTACAAATACAGCAAAAAATATCTCGACATTTAATCGTAACACTAAGTGTGTGTGGATGCTGCCAGCCACAGGGCCACACGTTCGGTCTGACAGAAGCATTTGCCAGCCCATAACATGGTGAGACAGGTGTAGATAATAATAATAATCATAATAATCATAACACCATTGTATTAGATGCAATCTAAACTATGTATGTTTCTGATGATATCCAAGTCAAATTTGTGTGCTCAAAAAGTCCAGAAAAAAATCAACAGTCGAGTGGCCATGAAGTTTTTTTTAGCTTTTTTTTTTTTTTTTTTTTTAAATCTCAGTATATCTAGAAACTATAACTACAGTGTATTATAAAAATAAACTGACCTGGGCTGCCTGTCCTGCCTGTCCTGGGACAGCACAGTTACAGTAAACCATAGACTCTGCACATCCACTAGATACTGAGCTCCATTCTGTTAACTTACATTAAACCATAGAGTCTACACATCCACAAGATACTGAGCTCCATAAGGGCAAAAGACATTCTCTATAGTGCTAAAAACTACCTGCTATGACCTCTGCTGGTTACAGTGTGAGCTGAGATGAGTAGGTGCGGAGTATCTGTGGAGTCTAAAGGATCTGTGATTCAGCTCAGTTATATATTTACAGAGTGAGAAGTGGGAGGTCAGGGGTCAGGGGATGTGTAGTCATGGAAGCGACTGAACCAGGATGATCTTCTCGTTGATGCAGAACCGGTGCAGCACAGTCAGCAGGTTCTCCCCACAGCGGGACACCTGTCTCTCCATGGCCAGCCGGAAGTCCTCCTTCACCCCCTTGGTGATGCCGCGAGTCACCGTGTGGTGCCTGGAGGAGGTGGAGGAGGAGGAAGAGGAAGAAAGCATGAGGACTTGAGGCACATGAGCGGTCCGTACTGCAGAATTTCCAGTTGTTGAGATCGCAGCATCATCCAACACAGAGCAGCTCGTGAGACTGTAACGGCCGCTTCAGGGAATTATGGGGCAGCAACCCGTCTGATCAAGGCTGAAACCAATCAGATCGTTTGCTTCGTCTAAATCTACTGTTTCTTTCATAAGGCCAGAATGAATAATGACACTACACACAAAACCTCACAGACTAAAGAGGCTGCACAGGCCCACTGACCAAAATAATACACACACCGAACAGCTGGCTTGGCTACGTTGGCTCACGTGAGCGGGTAATTAAATCAGTTACTCTGTAGTGGCCATTGAAGTATGACACTATGCAGAATGTTACCAGGGTCTTGTGCATCTAATTTGTGTCAACTGACTCTTAACAACCGCAATCAACTGAAATTCCTTCCACTCTCAGCGGAGTGTGGGGACTTGCATTCATGAATTTAATTTATTTTTGAAAACGTTTTAACTTACAACACACACACACACACACACACAGAAAAAAGGTCATTGTGAGGACACGGAAGTCATGCAGGGACGAGCGCATTGCAGTCGATGAGAAGAGGGAGAAGAGAGAAGAGAGAAGAGGGAGGTCAGAGGAATGGAGACTGCGTAGACTGGCAGGAGCTGGGTTCGGGGCTCGCTTGCGCACCTCCTCTTTCAATCTCAACACTGATTGGCCCACAGCTCAGCACTCAATCTCAACACTGATTGGCCCAAGAGAACAGCTTCCCTATTAGGTCCATACAGATTTAAAAGTAATTACACTGAAAATTAGATTCATTCTTTCTTTCTTTTTTTTTTAAAACAACAAAGTTAGTTGTTATAAGGCACGTCAGATTGTTGAGTTGTGAAATGCAGATCTTCCTAGGCGGACAAATACCATGCGGTGCCATCTGTAGGGCGGACACGGGCCAACCCTGACACCAATCCCACCGTGAAGCTGCGGGTTCGATTCCCCGCCATGGCACCCTGGGCACTAACACACCCCCGGTCTAGAGCCCCCCTGCCTGCCCCGTCAGAATAAAAGGGAAAAGGACGATGGACGGTCTGCTCTCCATTTTAGAAAAAAAGCACAAAAAAACACAACATTGTTCTTAAACACTGCAGCAGAACGTCAGCCAGATGTCCCCAGGAGGAGATTTAAATGAAAAGTGTAACCGAACCGATGAAGCCACTGTTATAACAGCTCTTAACCCTGCTATCCATCACTGTTATAACAGCTCTTAACCCTGCTATCCATCACTGTTATAACAGCTCTTAACCCTGCTATCCATCACTGTTATAACAGCTCTTAACCCCGCTGTGGCCTGGAGAGAGTCCGCCTGAGCGGGTATCCACGGAGACGCGCGGTAAAGACCGCCTCTCTCCCTGCAGGACTGCTGAGTGGCACAGTCTGCGGGTCTGAGGGCTGCACTGCTCAGGCAGCTGCACACACACTGCAGGCACAATGAGTCAGCCAAAACCAGCGCCCCCTTGTGGTGGTGCAATTCTGTGCTCCCCCACAGAGACTCCTAAGCTCCACTGCACTGAGCTCTACTGCTTCAGTAATAAAATAAACACGACGTGTGTAGGAATAGTGGCTCAGCCAAAAGCAAGGTAAAGAGAGAGGGCAGACTCCAGCCAATCAGCTGGAAGCAAGGTAAAGAGAGGGCGGACTTCAGCCAATCAGCCGGAAGCAAGGTAAAGAGAGGGCAGACTCCAGCCAATCGGCCGGAAGCAAGGATATGAGAGGGCAGACTCCAGCCAATCAGCCAGAAGCAAGGTAAAGAGAGGGCAAACTCCAGCCAATCTGACGGGAGCAAGGTTAAGACAGGATGGACTCCAGCCAATCAGCTGGAAGCAAGGTTAAGACAGGGCAGACTCCAACCAATCAGGGCAGACTAACGTGGCCAATGAGATTTCGGGCTATGGCTAGGTGAGGACACACTGTAAGACACAAATTCCCTCCCAGAAGAACGGGCAGTTTTGGGACTCCATAAACGGGGCGGGAGTCTAAAATCACAGCTAAGAGCAAGAACGTCCTACTCAAGAAAAATGGGAAAATAAGTAATGAAAAATGAAAACCAAATGGACTGGATACATCACAATAGAATAACAAAAATGTACATACAGTACAATGCAACTTAATTATAATGAGTATAAGAGTAAAATGCATAAAAAATAAAAACCAACTGGAGAAACAGCAGGTGAATGGCCAGGCTGAATGGAATTGGGTGGGGGTGGGGTTGGGATTGGGGGGGGGGGTACCTGTCAGTGGTCTGCACCCCAGGAAGCAGCAGGTTATTAAACTCCTGGGACACCAGCCCCAGGGCAGGGCTGGGGCTCCTAGAGACAGCAAACACCATCATTCAGCTCCCACAAGCAAACTACAAACCCCCCCTCAAGGTCAGAGGTCAAGCCAGCTTAACAGCCAATGAGAGGGCACCAGGGGAGGGCAAAGCTTAAAAACAGGACCCTATGTGTGCTTCCAGTACCCAAAAGGACCACAAACCTGTCCCACTCAGAACAGCTGGTCAAAGGCTCCATCCTCGACTACCTCCCAGTGTCTGTGCTTTAACTGAGCAACAGAGCGGCAGCAGAGCTTTTCCCTCACCGAACATCTGCATCTGCACCAGCACAGGCTGCATCTGTACTAGCACAGGCTGCATCTGCACCAGCACAGGCTGCGTATACACCAGCACAGATCTGCGTCTACACCAGCACAGGCTGCACCTGTACCAGCACAGGCTGCGTATACACCAGCACAGGCTGCATCTGTACCAGCACAGGCTGCGTCTACACCAGCACAGGCTGCATCTGCACCAGCACAGGCTGCATCTGCACCAGCACAGGCTGCATCTGCACCAGCACAGGCAGCGTCTACACCAGCACAGGCCTGCACACATGTAAGTGGCATTAAACTGAAGCTCCGTGCTGTGACTTGCCTAGCTGCAAGAAGATCTGGGCGTGTCGTGGGAGATTTCAGTTAAGCAACACTTCTGAAACTTTGCCAATTACACTTGGAGAACTACGTTTTTTTTTCTACATTACTCTTAACCCTTCATTACACAACTGAACCTCCAAAGAGGCTGATACTCAACTGTTACCCTTTTTTCTCTGGGGAATGCAGTCCAATCCACCATTTTACCTGTAAAACAAGCCTGCTTCAGGTGTGAGATCCTTAGCTGCACCTGGCTGAGAGTCACTAAGGAGTCCAGTAAGGAGTCATTTTCACTGGAAGAGCAGGCATACCAGCACTCCTCAGCAGATCCCCCTGGTCTCGCCCCAGAGGCTAACAGTGAAAGTCTTTTATTTACTCAGCTGTTTCTGCATGAGACCCCAGAGCATGCGGGTCCAGCCAATCACATCACCCGGCTGTGCCCAGATAATAACCTTGCAACTGAGCACACTAAACCCCACTGTTTCCCTCTCATCCAACTCCAGCGAGTACAGAGTACGTGTGTGTCCGTGTGTGTGCGCATGTGTGGGTGCGTTTGCGTTTGCGTGTGCGTGTGCATGTGTGGGTGTGTTTGCGTGTGTGTGCGGGTGTGGGTGCGTGTGCGTTTGCGTGTGCATGTGTGGGTGCAGGTGCGTGTGCGTTTGCGTGTGCATGTGTGGGTGCAGGTGCGTGTGCGTTTGCGTGTGCATGTGTGGATGCAGGTGCGGGTGCGTTTGCGTGTGCATGTGCTCCTGCGTGTGCAGGTGCATTTGCGTGTGCATGTGTATGCGGGTGCGTTTGTGTGTGCATGTGTGTGTGCATGTGCAGGTGCGTTTGTGTGTGCATGTGCGGGTGCATTTGTGTGTGCATGTGTGGGTGCATTTCTGTGGTCGGGTGCGCGTGCATGTGTGTGTGCACGTGCATGTGTGTGTGCATGTGCGGGTGCATTTGTGTGTGCATATGCGTGTGTGTGCATGTGCGTGTGTCCACATGCTGAGGTGGGCGGGACCTTACTTGATGAGCATGCCCTGATTGGGCAGCAGCTCCAGCTGGACCTTGCCCCCTTCCGTGGTCCGCAGGTAGGCAAACTCCTCCAGCATGTCTATGTCTGCACAGGTAGGTCAGGAAGAGGTGACAGTGAACGGGGGGCACACATCCGTGCGCTCTTCCCCAATTTGACCAAGAAGCTCCAATCCAACCAAAAGCGTGCAGACAGCTGCTCAAGGTTCCTTCCACTCAGCAGGAGATGAGACAGGACTCCTGGACTCACCGGGATGGGTAATGCACTGCAGCAGTAATACTTATCCCATCAGTCAAAGTGAAGGATACTGGTGACATAGTTGAAGAAGTTTTCATATTGGAAGCTGCCCTGCTGACAGATCTTATCCACGGCTTTCAGGAAGAGCGCCTCACCCTGCGGCCAATCATGCTGCAGGAGGACGATCACATGACCCAGGGCCAGGTCATCCCTGGTCTCAGTGAAGGCCCGGAGCTAAGAGAAGAGACTGAAGTCAGCGCAGCAGCATGACAAAGCAGGGAGCGCTACAGGGAACGCTACAGGGAGCGCTACAGGGAGCGCTACAGGGAGCGCTACAGGGAGCGCTACAGGGAACGCTACAGGGAACGCTACAGGGAACGCTACAGGGAGAGCTACAGGGAACGCTACAGGGAGAACTACAGGGAGCGTTACAGGGAG
Organism: Anguilla rostrata; assembly: GCF_018555375.3. Lineage (NCBI taxonomy): Eukaryota > Metazoa > Chordata > Actinopteri > Anguilliformes > Anguillidae > Anguilla > Anguilla rostrata. Next base: position 215,364 of record NC_057937.1, read on the forward strand.
CGCTACAGAGAACGCTACAGGGAGCGTTACAGGGAGCGTAACAGGGAACGCTACAGGGAGCACTACAGGGAACGCTACAGGGAGAACTACAGGGAGCGCTACAGGGAGTGCTACAGGGAACGCTACAGGGAGCGCTACAGGGAACGCTACAGGGAGTGCTACAGGGAACGCTACAGGGAACGCTACAGGGAGCGCTACAGGGAGCGCTACAGGGAACGCTACAGGGAGAACTACAGGGAGCGCTACAGGGAGCACTACAGGGAGCGCTACAGGGAGCGCTACAGGGAAAACTACAGGAAGCGCTACAGGGAACGCTACAGGGAGCGCTACAGGGAGAACTACAGGGAGCACTACAGGAAACGCTAACCCAAACCCAGAGGTGCGCCTACGGCATGCAAACGCCATGGAAACGCACCTTGAAGCAGGCCAGCATCAGCTGCAGGCAGAAGGGCATGATGGCCTTACTGGTGCAGGGAAGCAGCCGCAGGTCTGTCCCTGAGAGAAATACCACCGTTACAAACACACACACACACACACCCACACAAACACACACACACACTCACACACTCACTCACACTCACACACAAACACACACACTCACGCAAACACACACACTCACTCAGACACACACACACACACTCTCACTCAAACACACACACACACACTCACACACACACACACACACACACACATGCGCACACACACTCAGACACACACACACACACTCACTCAAACACACACACACACACACTCACTCAGACACACACACACACACACTCACTCAAACACACACACACACACACATGCGCACACACACACGCACCCACACACACACACTCACTCACTCCCTCACACACACACACACACACACACAGCATATAGTCAATCCTTCCAAGCACAACTGGGACACAAATTTCAGTGCCATGGAAATGTCATCCCACACATATTAGCCAAACCCCAAGCACAAACCCAAACCCCGCCCTAACAGGCGGAGGAGCGTACCCTTCCCCAGTTTGGTCCTGGTCCGGGGAACGTCCTCGCTCGTCTTGCTTGGGCTCGTAGTCTGCGGCACCAGCCCCCCCACCACTTCCAGAACTTTCTCACAGGCCAGCTGAGAAACACAGGAAAACATTTTCAGAAAGTGTCAGATCATCACTAGAGGGCCAAGACAGTATCTGCTTTACAAACCAAAAAACAGTCAGGACAATCTCTCAGGACAGTCACTCAGGACAGTCTCTCAGGACAGTCTCTCAGGACAGTCTCTCAGGACATCTATCAATCCCAGCACACAGCGAAAAAAACACAAACACACGGTATCCCATGCAGAACTGCCACAGACCCCAGAGACAGGGAAGGGGAGAGTAACGGGCCTGTGGGGGGGGTGGGGGGAGGCCAGGGGGGCGGGGACACAGGAAGGCCAGCGGGGCGGGGACACAGGAAGGCCAGCGGGGCGGGGACACAGGAAGGCCAGCGGGGACACAGGAAGGCCAGCTGGGGACACAGGAAGGCCACGGGCGGGACACAGGAAGGCCAGCGGGACACAGGAAGGCCAGGGGGCGGGGACACAGGTAGGCCAGGGGCAGGGACACAGGAAGCCATGCGGGCGGGACACAGGAAGGCCAGCGGGGGGGGATACAGGAAGGCCAGCGGGGACACAGGAAGGCCAGCGGGGCGGGGACACAGGAACGCCAGGGCGGGGACACAGGAAGGCCAGCGGGGACACAGGAAGGCCAGCGGGGACACAGGAAGGCCAGCGGGGACACAGGAAGGCCAGCTGGGGACACAGGAAGGCCAGCGGGGCGGGGACACAGGAAGGCCAGCGGGGACACAGGAAGGCCAGGGGGCGGGGACACAGGAAGGCCAGGGGGGCGGGGACACAGGAAGGCCAGCGGGGCGGGGACACAGGAAGGCCAGCGGGGCGGGGACACAGGAAGGCCAGCGGGGACACAGGAAGGCCAGGGGGCGGGACACAGGAACGCCAGGGGGGGGGACACAGGAGGGCGCGGGGACACAGGAAGGCCAGGGACACAGGAAGGCCAGCGGGGCGGCGACACAGGAAGGCCAGCGGGGCGGGGACACAGGAAGGCCAGCGGGGCGGGGTTTGGGTGAGGGACTCACGCGGTGCTCTCCCAGCGCG
>NC_057937.1:222500-357500 GCF_018555375.3 Anguilla rostrata
AGCATTAACATGCAGGGTTCCTTATGGCCTGGTGGATGATCTAATCATAAACTTTCTTAAAAAGTTAACAGTACATTGATAAATTTTGCCATCTCACTGCAACACACTCATCAAAGTCTGAATGTGCTGTAAAGGTGGAGGTCAGTGTCAGCGTCACTCTGGACAGGCACGATCAGGGGAAACGGAGCGTTTGATAAAAGCGCGATCGCACCCTGCAGTGGGCTGTCGGCGGTTGGTCCGCGCGTGACGTAGCCGATGTAGAACTCAGCGGCTTTGTGCATGTACTTATAGAGCAGGCTAACGGGCAGCCGCATGTCCGGGGCGTTGATGATCAGCGGCAGGACGTCACACACTGCGGGGGGGGGGAAGGGGGGGGATTGGGGTAGAGGGCAAGGTGACAGAGGTCAGGCATTACAATCACTCTGCAATTCCTTCACTCACAACTTTACAAATACACTAACAATCTCGTTATGGAAATAAAAGCATGTCCCTTGATTCAATTTGCAATACTATGCAGGAATAAACAACTGAAACTATACTTTTTCCAGACAGGAGCCAATATTATATTCAAATGGTAAATGGGTAGAGTGCCACCTCCATATTGCCCATGTTGGAAAGAGCAAATGTGCCTGGCATGCATTGCATGCTGGGGACTCTCACCAAACAGCTTGCGGAAACAGTTGACGGGGGAGTCCAGGTCCTCCAGGGTCTCAGCATCCAGAAGCGTCTCTCCCAGACTCACCTGCAGGGACAGCACCGTTTCACCACTGCACACGCAGATCCTGCACAAGCCATTATTTAACCAAACCTGCGCCGTTAGGAATGCCTCTTCAGGCAAGTGCATAAATTACTGCCATTTTAATTACTTAATCACATACATTACTGCTACTATTCTGTGTTCTTTATTGTGATAAGAACTGCTAACAGAATTCACTGGCGTACATACAATAGTACAAGCATACATACTTCAATATACTTTATATCAAACTCACAGATAAAACCTTTGTCATGCCAATGCAAAATCTGATTATTTGTAAGCCCTTGTCACGGGGACATCACTGAAATTAGTTAAATAAATAAATAAAAACATAGAAAATTGAATTAACTGTCCGAGATATACAGCCGTTTCCAAAGCATACTGCTGTTGAGCTGTAAAGGAAGAGCATGCAGAGAGAAATGCCTGTCTGTGTTCAGCAGGTCTGTGTTCAGCATGTCTGTGTTCAGCAGGTCTGTGTTCAGCAGGCCTGTGTTCAGCAGGTCTGTGTTCAGCAGGCCTGTGTTCAGCAGGTCTGTGTTCAGCATGTCTGTGTTCAGCAGACCTGTGTTCAGCAGGTCTGTGTTCAGCAGGCGTGTGTTCAGCAGGCGTGTGTTCAGCAGGCCTGTGTTCAGCAGGCCTGTCTTCAGCAGGTCTGTGTTCAGCAGGCCTGTGTTCAGCAGGTGTGTGTTCAGCATGTCTGTGTTCAGCAGGTGTGTGTTCAGCAGGCTGAGGTGGACGCACTGACCCCGTGCTGCACCACTGACTCGGGGAAGCGTCTGAGCAGCAGCAGGAGCATCTCGGCCTTCTCCAGGGTGTTAAAGCACTGCTCCGTAGCCTTCAACAGCATCTCACACTGAACACGCCCAGGCAGGGTCTCAAACAGGCCTGAGACACAGAGCGAGAGAGATACGCACACACACATACAGACACACATACAGACACACACACACACACACACACACACACAAACCCACGCACACACACACACACAAACCCACGCACACAAACACACAGACACACACAGACACACATACAGACACACACACACAAACACACAGACACACAGACACACACAGGCAGTATGTTTTTATATGCAATAAAATATATATATGTTCATCAGAAATATATGTATATATTTTCCTAAATAACAAGAATAAATAAGTGGTTTGTGAAATTACTGTGGGTTATGAAACTCAATAACCGCATCAGTGAAGTCACTTTTCCACGAGCGGCGGTTTTGTATCGCCCAAACGCATTTCCGGTACCTCTGAGGAACTGCGCGTGCTTGTCCTGGCAGTCGCTCCGCAGCGCAGCTGTGATCACCGTGATCTCACGCCAAACCGCCGGCTGCTCCGGGAAATTCACAAACCTGCAGGACAGGGTGCAGGGGGGCAAGACCCATCCTTTATCAGACACTGGATAAAATGCCAGCACCACAGGCTGCATCCAAAAACCAAAACGACTGCAAACTTGGCCACACCTGAAAAATGTGTTAATTCACTAGACTTCTAAAACCTGTTCCCCTGTATGACCGCAATATCAAATGTACATGTATTTTATCATCCAACAGAATGTTGCAGACAAATGAAACGCCATTAAACAAAAAAAAGTAAAATATGTGCCAACATGAGAATGACAGATGCCAAACTACTCATGTTAATCACGTCACTCCAAACTGCTCACAGCACCTGTTTCTAGACAACACGCAAAGGCCAGGGTCGTTAGAGCACCGACGTATACCAGATGCATATTCCACATCCCTGCGGGTGCACGTACGGGAAGCATACACACGCCTTGACTGGTAATGTCTTCCGACTGAATAGGGTAAATGCTCTTTGATGCCCTCCGATGGCAACTCACTGCATGCGAACTACAGCCACGCACATGTAGCAATCATAACACTCCCTTTCAATCAAATACTATGTACTTAAAAAAAAAATAATAATCAGATGATAGCGTTTTTGAAACTTACATGTCGTAGAGTAGTCTGCCAGCAGAAGCGGTCCTCTCGGCGTTGCGCTCGATGGTGTACATTTCATACTGAGGAGCGGGAACAGTGTAAACACGTTTGACAAGTAGCTCATTCTAGCGTGTGTATCGCATCAAAGTATCGAACTGGTGTCAGTTTGACAGGATACCAATAAATAAGTGGTATCACTAGCCTCACACACATGTGACTTGACTCGTGTTTCCCCATCGCAGTTGTCTACTAGCTAGCTGTGGTTGATGAGCCGACGTTACATGTTGTCGCCATTGCTTTATAATCGATTAGACGTTGTTACTGTCTCGTAAGGTCGCTACGACAGAACTTCCGAACTAGCTAACGGTAGCTAATTTCGCTGATGAATACAAAATAACTCACAAACCCCAACTCACCTGAATGTTGAAGTCTGCGGGGTAGAGGGTTCGCGCAGTGATGAGCCACGCTTTGGCAGCCCATGGATCATCAGTAACGAGTTCACGAGCTCTTTTTACTAAAAACTCACAGTCCCCCTGCGCCGACATTTTTGCAAAGATATCCTGCAAGTTGGCTACCTTAGCGATGCTATCTAGTCGAAAAGCAGAACAAAATGCACATTGTCAAGCCCCTTGGCGCAGAAAACAGCTAGGTGAGAATTGGTTAAACTCAGGCGCAAGTATAGCTATGAAAGTTCGAAGATTAGGCAGTTAATATTACATCTGATTGTACAAAAGATTTCTAAAACCGTGCGAATTGATTCATTGTTGTTTCCAATACAGAAGAAATTAGAGCGTTTTGATGACAGTTTGGTCGCATAAAGATGACGTATCGCCAATACGCTACGAAGCGGAGCATATAGTTCAGGAAGCAAGTCCCATCCCGAGGTAAACTAGAGGATTGGATATTCAAGTTTCATAATCGTATCGTATCATAATTCCAATATCCATAGTATGAACGTTTTGCGTGTATTTATTTCCTGCATCTCCTCAGATTCTAACTTGATATACAATTTTTTATTTGCCTAAATATATGAGCACCCAAAGCCCTTTTGGAACATTTCTTTATGATTTTTCCCAAACTTCTGATAATGAATAAGTCTACAGCTTTTTAATTTGGTGAACAGACTTCCACAGATCCAGACAAACAGACTGATGGTTTATGGTGTTTTGTGGCAAAAAGAACATATGTGACATATGTACAGGAAGCAGAAAGCTGTGTGTGTGTGTGTGTGTGTGTTCAGCAGTATGTCATGTTTGTTGTTTCATGTGCACAGAATTCTGTAAAAGCTGAATTACTGCAACACTTGTTTCCAGCTGTCATTTTCTCATCAGCATTGCAACCTTACACGTTATTTGTACTGAACCTTTATAATGTGTTTTCTTCATTTTATAATCCCAACATTATCATTATATTCATCACAAAGACGCTTTATGGAGGAAACCTGGGCAAAATCCAGGGCTGAACCCCCCAAAAATGAGCTATTGTAGTACACAAAACAAAAAAAGATAGATAAATAAATAAATAAATAAATAAATCCACAGTAGGAAGAAAGACACACAAACAATGGCAAGAAAAACTGCCGGATGGGAGGAAATCTCAGGAGGAACCAGTCTATGGAGGAGGAGCCCATCCTCCGCTGGTCAGTCCGTGTAAAGACAGGAGACCCTGCGACAGAACTGACCTTCCCTCACCTCAGGGGCTTGGGGCATTGCAGAACAGGTTTGACAAAAGTAGGCGGCCTTCTAGTGGGAAAAAAAAAACACATCAATAAATACACGTACAAGCCTTCCAGAAAAACAGCCTTGAATTCAGTCTATGTACATTTTAAAAAATCTAAATAATTAAATTGCACCCAAAAACGGCGGGCGGAGTCAGCAGGCATTCTGTCCATACGTTCTGTCGGGGGTTTGTTTGAGGCTTGCGCTTTATCCCCCAGCGTCATCAGCAGAGCGCCGGCGTGTGTGAGAGAGGCGCGGAGGCAGTGACGCGGCGCGGAGTGGGACAGAACTCCATTTTCAATGAATGATAGCTGCTGGTTCTGCGTGTCAAGGTACAAAGGCATCGTCAGAGGTGACAGCAGCACGACGGAGGTACAGTGGAGACGGCGTTGCTAGTTTTTCAGCTGTTTGTTTTATATTTATTTGAATGACATGGTGGAACATTTTTGCGCTTGACCCTCATTGCGTTTGCAGGGAGTCGCGCCTGATAATTCTGTTTACCGGTTGACAGGTTCCTCAAGTCATTTTACACAAAGCTAGCTAGCTAGCGTTAGCTATCTTTTCAGCTTCTTTCCCAAGTCAAGAAGTTAACTAACTCATGGCATGGCTGCATGACAGATTATCGTTGTCACGTACAGTACCCAGTGTATTTCAAAGGTAACGGTAGCACTTAGGCTAACCTGGCGGAAGACAGGCCACAACTGTAACTGGGAACAATCTTGACCCCTTGACTTCAAACATTCGAAGTCATTAGCAGTCAGTTTGCTTTCAGTCACTAGAGATATTGCTACCTAGCCATATCGAAGTCTTTTAGTTGGCTAACGGTGCATTTCTCTGGAGCAAGGCATTGCAGCTAGACTAAAAAAGCGATCGCAAATTGCTAACGTACAAACCCAATACTAAGAATACACTTCAGTGATCTACAGAGATCTGAATTGATTTAAAAAACGTTTCCATTGGTGCTAACGTTAGCACACCATCTAGATCACTCAAGTGACCGCGAAGTGTATTCCAATATTTGAATATTTCTTTACGGCCAAGTGCCACATCAGCATATCGTATTTTATCAGCTTCCTAGCTGACTTGCTAGTGACTGCATTTACAGTTGTGTATTGTAGATAGCCGAAGCCTAGACAGGCAGAATGCCACTTTGTAGATTCAGGAAATGTGCGTGGGCGGCGACATGTCACATTGCTTACCCGCCTTTGTGCGCACGTGTAGAGCTTTGGATCCAGGTATATCAGGCTGACACATTGAGGAAATGTGTGTTAGACAGCAGTTACGATTGGTTATAACTTATAATTTAATATAACTTGGCTAATCACAGAACGTGATTTTATTATCACGTACTGTGATTGGACTGCCATATGCTTAATAGCAAACCTAGTTCCATAAGTTAGCATTATTACTACAGTATTTGTTGCGCAATCATTTGGACTTTGAAATCCTTAAGATATTTTAAAGTAACGTCAACAAACTACCAGGGCAGATTAGCTGACTAGTTACACTGATTTAAGAGCAAAGAAAGTCAACAACATACTGTCGTGGGAAGGTCAACGCTACCTCGTAAGCATGGTCACTAATTATAGACAAGTTTCTGCACCACTGAGATATGTCCCCCTGTGGGAGGAGAAAGCCGACTAATAGCTGCTAATTTCTTTTACATTAAGTAGTCAGATGCACGAAGGCGTTGATGGTTTTTAGAGGCTTAAATGTATTTTAATTTGATTGCCGACGTAATCGGCGTTTGGAGAGCACACGTGTAAGTCTCAAAATGTCACCGAGTGAGGCTCACTGGATAGCTCGCTGGAATATCTGAAAGGCTAAGGTTTATTTTGAAAACAGCGGCGATAGAGATATGTATCTATTAGAAAGCATTTGCAAGTTGCAAACAAAAATCAACATTGTCAGTGTGGGAAGTGATCTAAAATTATCTTGCAGCCAGAATATCTAGTGCTAGGATTATGCACCTGATTTATGCGTTTTAAATATATATGGAAAACTGGTATGCTGTAATTTGCACACGACACAATATAGTATCGATTGCATTGTGTTTTTACTTCGTTTCGCATAATTGAAAAAACACAACCCGTAATTGCTCGTAATGTAGCTCATAGGTTCAAAAGTTCATTTGAGGCCGTCTGACGACCCTGGGATGGCCAACCTAAGAACTGCTGTAAATTACTGCCACTGCCTACGTTGAGAACAACATAGAGCCACCGATTTTACAAATACAGTGTAAACAGTTGCGATTATGATAGGTAAATAAGACTGGATCGGCAAAACAGATCAATATTACTTAGCTCTGTAACTGAGGTCAATAGATTGATCCATGAATTAGAGAGGGCTGAGACGACTGTAAGAAAATCCCGCAGCCTGCGTTGGAGTTTTTTTGTTGTGTGCTCGCGGACTCTCCAGCGGGCAACAGCTGCAGGAAGTTGGTTTGTGATCGCGCGAGACGCTCATTAATATTGTCTTGAAAATGAAGTTATGGAGGAAGTGAACAGAGGACTGAACGAACTGAATTTAAAAGTGCCCGTGTGCGCTCCCTACAGTAACCCGATCCTCGCAGCACGGTTTCAGGGAGAACTACGCCCACCGGTTTCAGTGCGGAGGTGCAATGACCTTGCCTTAGGGCGCGTGCCCAGAGAGCGGGCGGAGTCAGAGGCCGACTGGACGATACGTGCGCGCTCTGGGTTCACTACCGAGCATTCATTCAGCAACATTCAGCAGACTGGTTGTTCATCTTCTTCATCTGCTTGTTCATCTGCCAGTACAGTGTTTGTCTGCCGAATTAAAGATGAGGTAGATGCATGACAGGCTCCCAGGTGTGCTGGTGTGTAGTACTGCTAACGCTGCAGGTAAAATCATAGTCGCACTCAGTTCTTTTTTTAAAAAGAAAACATCTTAACTGTTCCAGAAATTATCTTCTCAAACTTGGATTCTAGATCCAGACATTTGAGGAGGTTAAAACATTTTTATTTTGTTCTTCATTACATTATATAGGCCTGCATGGTTTGCATACTGGCTGACACCAAGTATTTAGCAAATTCCAGCTGACCTCCTTCCTGAGCTCATAAACCTCAGCTCTGTGAGCCCATGACAGGTTTAAATTGGGGTATATAAAACAGATGCTATCTTTCGGTTGTCTTTGAAATATTATTTTGTCTTTATTGGTATTCAGCTACATTGAAATGTTGGCATTTGGCAGTGTATTCTGTCTCTGGTTTTAACACTAGAGTTTGGAAACACAACCTCCTGACCAGTGTTGTTCTCCTGTTCCCCCGATGCAGGAATTGGGGGTTCAGAGCTGATAGGTAAGCGTGTGTTTGTGTTTCCTGTGAAGGACACAAAGCCGGGTTATCAGATGCAGCTACTGGTGTTGCAGTGGTGTGAGCTTCCCTTCGCTTGCTTGCGTGGTAATAAGACTGAACAGCTGTGACTTCTCAGGGTCATGGTCAGGGCTCCATGTTTCTGACTTCCTGTCTTGTTATTTACACTCTGAATAATCAAAGGCTCTTCAGTTTTTTATACTGAAGAAAATCCATCTTTCTGAACGCCTACCTATGCAATCCACCTCTGAATAGTCGTAGAAAGTGTTATTGGTGATTGATGTGTTGCTGTTGTTTTGGCACTGAGAGGGCACTGGTGGTTCAGCGAGTAAATGTAGAAAGATCACGTTATGTTCTGCAGCTGACTCCATCTGGCTGTGTAAGAATGGCAGGCTATCTTCCTAGGCCTTATTCAATGCAAACACGATTATCTTCATCCTTAATGACAGCTAAACTTTGTTAAACCTGTGCAGTTTGTCAGCGATAAGGACGGGTCATTTAGCAGTGAGATACAGACCACAGTATCCTTGTATAGGCAGGGCGCCCTTCCCCAGTGTGGAGGTTTGACTGCTGTATTGCGTTTCCAGGGAGACGCTGTGGGGCCCACGTGACCGTTGATGGCGTCCGGCAGACTGGAGTGACGGTGTCCATGGGGGTGGTTGCCACCATGGAGCGCGAGGGCCAGCGGGGGGAGCAGGGGCAGGCGGTGCTGCTGCCCGGGGTGGACCCTCGAAAGAAGCCCTACGTGTGCGGGTCGTGTGCGGCCTTCTCCAACATCGTCATCACCTTCCCCATCCAGAAGGTCCTGTTCCGGCAGCAGCTGTTCGGCGTGCGGGCGGGCGAGGCCGTGACCCAGCTGCGGCGGGACGGGCTGCGGAACCTGTACCGGGGCCTGCTGCCGCCCCTGCTGCAGAAGACCACCACGGTGGCGCTCATGTTCGGCCTGTACGAGGACTTCTCGCGTCTGCTGCCCCGCCACGCGGGGGCGCCAGAGCTGCTGACCCGCAGCCTGGCGGCCGTGCTGGCGGGCACCGCCGAGGCCGCCTTCACGCCCTTCGAGCGCGTGCAGACGCTGCTGCAGGACCCCCGGCACCACGGCCGCTTCCACAACACCTTCCACACCTTCCGGACTCTTCTGCGGGACCACGGGGTGCGGGAGTGCTACCGCGGCCTGGTGCCCATCCTGCTGCGCAACGGGCCCAGCAACGCCCTCTTCTTCGGCCTGCGGGGGCCGATCAAGCAGCGGCTGCCCGAGGCGCAGTCGCCCGCCGCCCACCTGGTCAACGACTTCATCTGCGGCGGGCTGCTGGGCGCCATGCTGGGCTTCCTGTTCTACCCGCTGAACGTGCTGAAGGCGCGCATGCAGGCGCAGGTGGGCGGAGCCTTCGCGCCCTCGCGCGCCGTGCTGCTCACCATATGGCGCGAGCGCGACGGCAAGGTCACCCACCTGTTCCGCGGCGCTCACCTCAACTACCACCGCTCCATCCTGTCCTGGGGCATCATCAACGCCACCTACGAGCTGCTGCTCAAGGTCATGTGACCCGGGGGGGGGGGGGCAGGGGGGTTTACACACACGCCACACGCCATCTGAGAAGGAAAGAGAATGTGAAAACTGTATGTGAGCGCACGCTGATGATGTAAGCACACATCATCAGTGAGGGACGGTAGGCGGGTGCCGTTGGTGTTGCACTGGTAATGAACCCCCAACCACTGGTCCAGCAGCAGTGTTGGGGTGGTGTTGGGGGGGGTGGGTCAGCGACTGCACGGTTGGAGAGGTGTTCATCTCTGACTACAAACCCAGCTCAGCAAAGGCCCAGAGTCCCGTTGGCAGTGCATTATGGGCACTTAGGGAGCAGGTGAGCGGAGAGTCCTGCAGGATGGGAGTGTTTCTGTGCTGAAGCTCTTCACTCCTGAAGGAAACGGAGGCTGTGGCTGCAGAGCAAACGGATCAGCGGGGCTCTGGGCATCGGGCCGAGCATCGTCACACACCCTGGGTTTCAGGAGCAAAGAACTGATTCTTCAAAAACCTTTTTTTAAAGAATATGGGCCGAAATGTTTATTTTCCTGTTGATTTTCTTATGTAGAACGTAGTAGTCAGAGATTTTTGTGTTACTATTGTCTTTCTTTGACATTGATCTCATCTTATAAGCCCAAATCCAAATTATGCTGTCCGTGTGCATTAAAAAAGTGTAAAAACTTCCATAGCTTGATGTTGTATGTGTGGCTGCATTTGTGCGCATTGCTGGACCTCCGTGTGGAGGCAAAGGCCAGAACTGCTGCAGCCAGAGAGCTCATCCTGCGCTCGGCTTGCCCTGCAGAATCAGATCTGGCTCCGTTTTCTGCTTCTCGATGAGAGCGTGAAGCAGAAGCTGCCGTCTGCACCTTTAAACGGGGGAAGGTGCAGTCACAAAGGCCGTTCGGCCATCTTTAAGTGGCCAGACTGTTGAAGCACAGAGGGTCTGAATTACTAAAACCTTTAACACGTAACCTTATAGCACACACAAAACTAGTAACACAGCCAAGGCATTAGTTCTGCTTTGATCTTTGGTTGTGTTGCTGGTTTTGCGTGTGCTAAAAGGTTTTGTTAAAGGTCTCAGTAAATCAGGCCCAGAGTGTTGCAGTGTTGTCTGAGGACTGAAGGCTTGAGTACTTGTGTTTCCTGACTGAGCATATTAGCTTCCATTTCCTTTCACCGTTCCATGCCCCTTCATTGTCATCCTTCTTTTTTCCCTTTTAATCTGCATGGGAAGCACATGGGTGGGGTTTGAAAAGAAGGACGGAATGGAGGAGGGGAGGAGGATGCAGGGTCTGAAGACAGGCGGGCTGATTTTAGTCACCTCTGTTTTTAAAGCCTCTATGGCGTAAGCTTACGGATGTTACAGCCTCCTCCTGATTGGCTTACGGACATTATAGCGTAATCCTCATTGGCTTACGGATGTTACAGCATCCTCCTGATTATCTTACAGATGTTGAAGCGTGCTCCTGATTGGCTTACAGATGTTACAGCATCCTCCTGATTGGCTTACGGATGTTACAGCATCCTCCTGATTGGCTTACGGTTGTTACAGCATCCTCCTGATTGGCTTACGGGTGTTAAAGTGTTCTCCTGATTGGCTTAAGAACTTTACAGCAAATCCTACTGTAGAGTGGAATCTGACTGGTTTGGCTGTTTCTCTGGGTAAAGTTCAGGTTGTAGCTCTCTTGGAGGAGCTTGTGTGTAAGTGTGTAGGTTTGGAGGAGCTTGTGTGTAAGTGTGTAGGTGTGTAATGTTCAAGTGCACCCCCCTCTGTTAATGTGGCCCCACAACTCTGATCTGGGGAGACTGTGCCATGCAAGGGGAAAAGAACAGCACTGACTGACTTACTTAAAAAGGAGGAATAAATGTAAAATATGAATCCGAGCTTGTAATTCTGCAACCATCCAATGGTATTATGTGACTAATCTGGTGGGGAGAGGGAACGTGGTGCCATTTTGTGCCAAGAGTATGTTAATTACTGGGAACATGTGGGAGGGACCTTGGGTGAAACGTCCAATAAAAGGAGTCCACTAAACTCCGCCATGCATAATGCAGGAGTTCATAATGCATTAACTTTATGTTTTTTTATGATTGTATATACTTGTCATTACACGGTGGATTATGATGTCACCTGCTGTTCAGTACAGACCACCTCAGTGAGAGACAGTCAAAGTTCAGCTCAGACTTTTGGCTTAGAGAGGTTTTGAGATGTTTGGAGAGATGGTACATAATGAAAAATGATTATATCTGTGTGTGTGTGTGCATATATGTATTTATGCAAGTACAATCAACACTATTTGCAGTGGCTAAAATGAAGTCATTTAAAACGGGATGGAAAATCTCTGCTCATAAAGGCCGTGGGAAATAAGCGGGGCATTCGCTGGCATTTATCTGCTTGTGTGATTACTCTGTTTTTGCTGGAACAATGTTGGCTCTATTTTTCGGACAATAAATGGGTTGTCAGTTTCGCAGACGTTAAGCTCTGTTTATTGTGTTGGATACTCTGTGCAGCTGTTTGTCAGTGGTTGGTGTTGGAGGCCTTGCCTGTGTAGACATTAAGAGTACTCTGAGGTCTTGGGCCTGTGGCCCTTAGCAAGTTATTTAACGTCTTGTGCTGCCAGCCAAAAATGCAAATCATACATTCTGGAATTTTCTGTTCCACTTTACAGAAGAGAGCCGGTGCATTGGTCCCTCGTAGTGATACCAGCACCCAAACAAGCCAGCTGTAACCAAGCCCGTATCACTGCCAGCACTGCATCATGGGTAGACAAATGCTCTTGCTTAACAGGCCAGCAGATGGTGCACATCTCCATGTAAACTCTGCTTTTTCCTTGAGAAACTACATTCGTTTTCATGCAGGTATGCAGAGTAAGCGGATTTACACAGCCTGAAATGCCAAACGGTAAAATTAAGGACCACATTTACTTCTATATTCACAAATATTGAAAGAGAGAGTTATTCACGTATAACACAAAAGCCTTCATGTAAGCATGTATTGTATATTCATTACAATATAGGTTTCTTTCACAAATGTCATTTCATAATTTCCATGAAACTGTACCATAATATGCTTGGGTGCATACTTTCCTTTCTTTTTGTATGGGATGGAAAACAAAAAGTACACTTTTTTTCCAGTGTAAATTATCATAATAAAAGTGATTATTGAACTGATTGATTTCTATATTGTACACAGTTAAAATGATTGTGGGTTTCTCATTTGACAAGGCTGAAACATAAATGCAAATTGGCTGATTCATATTATATATATTATATAGCTATGATCTAATCCTGAAATCAACTACTTGATTCTTTTTAGCCCATAGTCGTGTTGGATAACGAATAACCCTCAACTAAACGAATTGCTATTTTGGCTTGTTTCATGCCACGTTGTTTTTTGTAATAAAATAATTATATCGCATCAAATACCTGAGTTCACACACCATAGCTGTGGCCAGTGTCTTCTGCATTCTCATTGAAAAAGCCATTTGAGCTGATGCTTAAATTAACAGGTTACACTGCAGCCAGATCTTGTGACCTAGCAGAACCATTTGAGCCTATACTCTTGTTGTTTTTCTGTTGGTGGCCCATATCTGAAAATTGCCACCGTCTTACTGATGATTATAATCTGTGTACTTCTCATTCGAGTTCATAAACAATGGCACTTGATTGTGCAGAGTGTGGAAAGTTGGACACAGAAAATTCCTTTATGGTTTTCCAGACCAGCCAGATTTGACTGCCAGTTCTCCTTCCGTTAGGAGTCAGCTGCGCCCAAAGTCATTAATCAGCAGTGTGTTCAGATGCATAAAAGTATGTAACAGATTTGTTAAATTGTATATTTGGCATGATTAAGGCCAGTTTCTCATATAATCATAACTTCACACAAATATGCTACAGTTCTCAATGCTTACTTGTGCCAGAACAGCCCTGCAGTGTTTCTGTATTTAATACCTTGCTGAAGAGCAATGAGATTAAAGAGGTTCCCTCTGAGCGTGCAGACTAATGGAGGTCCTGTCAGGTTATATATAGTCTGAATGGAATCGTGGCACTAGCAGGCTTTTACCGTCTCTGAGCGTGGGTACTGAACGCGGTGTTCTCCGAGCGTGGGTACTGAACGCGGTGTTCTCCGAGCGTGGGTACTGAACGCGGTGTTCTCAGCGTGGACGAAGCTGTCTCCGAGCGTGGTACTGAACGCGGTGTTCTCCTGACTGAACCGGTTCTCGACGTGGGTACTGAACGCGGTGTTCTCCCTGAAGCGTGTTGCGGTACTGAACGCGGTGTTCTCCGAGCGTGGGTACTGAACGCGGTGTTCTCCGAGCGTGGGTACTGAACGCGGTGTTCTCCGAGCGTGGGTACTGAACGCGGTGTTCTCCGAGCGTGGGTACTGAACGCGGTGTTCTCCGAGCGTGGGTACTGAACGCGGTGTTCTCTGAGCGTGGGTACTGAACGCGGTGTTCTCCGAGCGTGGGTACTGAACGCGGTGTTCTCCGAGACGCGGGTACTGAACGCGGTGTTCTCTGAGCGTGGGTACTGAACGCGGTGTTCTCCGAGCGTGGGTACTGAACGCGGTGTTCTCCGAGCGTGGGTACTGAACGCGGTGTTCTCCGAGCGTGGGTACTGAACGCGGTGTTCTCGCTGGTACTGACGCGTGTTCTCGGCGTGGTACTGAACGCGGTGTTCTCTGAGCGTGGGTACTGAACGCGGTGTTCTCTGAGCGTGGGTACTGAACGCGGTGTTCTCCGAGCGTGGGTACTGAACGCGGTGTTACTGCAGGGGTGCTTTTATCGGGGTGCGCTCACCTGTCCTGCAGATTCGGCGCTGGCTGAGCCCCCACCAGCTTGCCATAGCCGGCCCTGCCTAAGAGCTCCTGGCACTCCTGTTGCCATCGGAGACAAGGCTGGAAATGTGTTAAATATTTACATTATTTTACATAATACAAGTGTCTTGGACGACAAAAACATTTTAAAGTGAAAATATTTTCAAAAATACAATTTATTTTATTTCTATTGAACATCTCTCTTAGTGCAGGTAGTGGAATATACGATAAAGACCAGAGATTCATGTCCACCGCAGGGGACAAAAATGAACTTCTGGGTCTTGGGAGGATGTGGGGTTTGTGGGAGTTGGTAAATGTGGCTGTTCTCCCATGACCTGAATAAATACTGAACCCCCATAAATGTGGCTGTTCTCTGCAGAGCTGAATAAATAGTGAAACCGCAAGCAGCTTTTGGGACACTGTTTCTGAGGGCCTCCTAACCCTTTAGGGACCTGGGGTCCCAATCTTTAATGATCCCGTGGCAGTTATCAGTAAGAGAAGGGGGTAGCAGACCGGTAAGTGCAAGCACAGCACTCTGACCCAGGTCATACAGACGTTCCCTCTTCATTCGAGCTACAGTAACAGCATAATCCCTTATTTTCTCCCAGACTGAGGCATGTTGCTTACTATGCTATATTGGGCTTCAGTTGATAAACTTCAGCTGTGAATCTGAAGTTCATACTGGGAGTCTGAGACTAAGAGCTTCTCTCACTGCCATAGGAAGAGAGAAGTTTTGCCAGTGGAACTTATCCCTTGTTAAATTACAAAATCATTTGTTTGACTGCCAGTGCTTTTGTGTGCCTCGTCTCCCCAAAGAAAACGCCCCTGAACCCTTCCTTGGGTGGATATTAAACTTGCACTTTACGTGTGTGGCTATTTCCTCAAGTCAACACTGCCCTGCTGCACTGTAGTACTGGTGCACTGAGCTCAGCTGGTTTGAGACTGTGGGATCACTTCTGCGTGGCACAGTTAAGTCCTGCACAGTTCAGTCCTGCACAGTTCAGTCCTGCACAGTCCTCGTGTTTCTGATTGTCCTGGTACCACAGCGCAGAGCCTCTTTATAATAGCTGTTCTCGTAATAAATTTTACCTGCCCTTATCTTTCATGCACTGCCACCTTAAATGGAATTTCCTCTTTGAACCTTCTCTTTGATCAAAAGGAACATTTAAAGGATTTTGTTGAGTCATAAAACCAGAATGTATATCCTGTTATTAATGTGGTGTGCATGTGTGTTATGAGAAATGCCTTAATCTGTTGCTGCATGGTGCTGTAAAGCTTTATACATTCTGATATTTGCATGTACAATCAAGGCATTATGCACCATGTATGCTGAATGTATTCCATGCTTTTCATTTAACCTGGTCACTGGGATGTATAACTCTACAGATCAGAGCTGAGCATAATGCAGTTTGAACATTACACATGTTAAGAATGAGCATGCTGTTGTTGACATGTGGATTTCCATACTAGTCCATATACAGTGGAGATTCACCGATTTCACATTTTGAGTGATGTATTCCAGTATTTTGAATGAATGATTTCAATGTGTTTGTGATTCACTCCCTTTATTGACTGAAAGTAAAGTTTTTCCTACGTTTCCACTGAGTATCTGTACTGTACATGCATTCATATAAATACTTATTCACATAACTCTAAAACAGTGAACTTCATTCCAGATCCTGGCAGGCCGCAGGGTCTGTTGGTTTTGACTTCACCTTCATATGAGCAACCAATTCAGACCCAAGAAACCGGGTGAGTTAACTGCGTAATCAACTGCGTAATCGGCTGCTCTAATCGATCGATTACACAGTTAAGTCCCAAACTACCACAGAGATTAAATCTGGGTGCTTTAATTGTCAGCTGCAGTCCAGACTGTCTCTGATTTTCTCGTTGAATCTGTGCTACACTTTCCCATGCTGTCACAATCTACACTCAATCACTATCTTACACAGTATGTGCAGCTTTCATATCAGGTATTTTATTTTGCAGTGAGATGTCATGACCAAACAACCCAAAAAATATCAGGTGGACATGTTTTTTATTTTTTTGTTTTAATATTTGGAGTACAGCATAAAAAAGCAAGAGATTGTCCCATTCACTCATTTCCCTGAATCAGTGCAGTCTCCCGTTTATTGGATATTTATGGCTTTGACTTGTTGCTAGAAGCTGAAGGCAATAGTTTTCACACTGTGACTGTAAATGCTGCACACATTTCTCCTCATGGCGCATCCTCCTCTCTGCCAGCTTTAAGGCAAAAGGGGCGGGGTCTATGCCCTGTCAATCATCATGTATGAGGGGCTGTTCAGCAGAGGTGGAAAGTTCAGGGGCCAGAGAGTAAAAGTCTAGCCATGTTTTTCTTCCATCCATGAACTCAGCCAGCTGATTTCACTAATTAATTGTACCTCCTGGCTGAATATTTGTGCTAATTAGCAAATCCAGAACAAAATACTGAGGAGGACTTTCTGAACATAGATTTTCCACCTCTGCTTTTAAGAGCATTCCCTATAGACAGACCAAGCTTAATGCCCTTCATGCATGAGAAAATCCAATGCATGAAGAGATTTCTGCAAAGCAGGTAATATTAAAAATAAATCGATGCAGGGTCTGAGGCGTTTAGTGCTCTTATATTCCTGAAGGATCATGAAAACAGATTGCATCATAACTGATAAAGAACATAACAAGGGAGCACAGTTTTCCAGGGAATGATCACAAGTCTAAGATGAAATATAACATTCCTGACAGGTAGTGAACAAAATGGAAACACAACAGTGGCATACTCACAAGACTGAGGGATTATGGGGTTCCATAAGAGGGTTCCATATGGGGCTCATCTTCTGGCCATGGTTTGGGTTTAATCACAATTTTAGGAGGCAAGGCCAGTGTAAGTAGTTTCTAAAACTCTATGTTAATTTTTTCTGTCTTGCAGAGAGGGTCGTCCTTCAAGATGTCAATTCCCAACGTTTGTAAAGCGCAAATCACTCAGTGATTTGAGGAGCATGACACTAATTTTATTTATGGGATATTTTGGGATGATGCCAAACCCATCATTTCCACATACGTTCGCGCAGTGCGAGTTGATTGGTTTTCTTGTGGAAGGGTGGTGTTGACTCTGCCACAGTGCATGCAGGATGCACCTGCTACAAGAGCTGGTGCGACCCTATGAAGTGAGTTTGGATTGGTGTTTGAATGATTTTGTTCACTACCTGTATACCATAAACCTCATATTGCAGTTAGCCAAAGATAGTTTCAGACCAGAACATCGGCCACTAGGACTCACCTGTACACATTGGAAGGCACCCAAAGCACAAGAGCCTTTTTGTGCTTCGTTAACTCTGCATTTGGCTTAGCTGAAATAAGCAATACATTATTCTGTCCTGATGTGGACTGAAATTGGAATATTTTTCCATGTTCCACTTTCACTTTCACTGCATCTCTCCCTCCTTCCTGTTTAGTCCTCTTCATTATGCTCATTTTGACAATGAGGGACACTTATATCAGGAGGTATTTTGAGGTACAGATGCAAATTAGAAAACATTTGTTTTGATTCAGATCACTATGGAGCTCTGAACTATGCTTTCCTCGGGACGAGTTCATCAGTTGGTTGGGTATCTGACAGCACACCACCCACACCATGCACCTGCACTTGTAAATTCAGGATTTGCTAATCCACCCATACGCAGTAAACAAGCTGCAGTTAATTTGCCTTCCAAGGTGACCAGGGTACGAGGACCAACCTGCATTGTATGTAACAGAAAGACACCCCCATAAGAACAGCCATTTCAGCAGTTTTGCTTTAGTGTAGTCCATCTTGTAATAGTGGCAATTTGCCTTTAACAAAGCTGTTTCTTCTTGCAACACTGGTTTTCAAACTTAGCTTTGAAATGTTTTCCATTACTTTGAAAAGCTTGCCTCAGCTGAGTTCAACAGCAAAGTAACAGACCATCCACTGGACCTGAACATTCAACCCCACTGAGCAACACCTGTTGTCAGTGCCAAGATGAAATACAAAAAGGATTGTCGCTGTGCCGGAAAAGTCCACAGACAGAGTCAAAAGGGAGGCGCAACACTCCGCCAATTCCAAGTAGGTCCGTTTGTTGCTCCGGATGTCATTCTCAGGAACTCCAGGGATAGATCAGCAAAGAATATGGAGCAGAATTTAAACCCTTTTAGGGTCACAGCGTCAGCTCAACACAATCATGACGAGGCTTTAGCAAGTCTTTGGACAGGCAGCTGTCCATCAAACATCCCTTCAGTTTTAAATTGGTCAACATTCAGATATCAGTGCAGTCCCCCTGGGCCCCACGCAGCTTAGATCAGTGCACAGGTAAAGAAGTGCACAGGTAAAATGCAGCCACAATTCACTCTGTGCTGGAGGAAATAGGGCCATGTGACAGAAAGGAAACAACCCTCAGACTGTCGGTACTTTAAGTTCTTTGTTTCCTCAACACCAGAAACCACAGAGCAAGGAAGTGTCTGAGAGTAGAAAAAATAATGAATAAATAAATAAATACATAAATAAATGTATACAGAAATTTAATTACGCAATTCAATAATATATACATTTCATATGCTTAAAAAAACTAAAATATTTAAGCAAATAAAATTATCTTTTTCACTGTTCTAGTAACTGATATTGTGGGAGACCAGAGAGTGGCTGTAGACAGAGAGTCCTGGCTGCCCAAGACATTCCTCTTCTTTACTGGGCTGAGCGTATGTCAGGTGGAAGGATGTCAGATGGAAGGATGAGTGCATGCTCATGCTCCTCACGTGCATCTCTTTGGTGGTTTGGGGGGTCTAAGGTGGCCTCAGAGCGCAGTGAGCGTGCGGAAGAGCTGTGTGAGGCAGAAGATGGAGGCCGTGAGTGCGGTGCACTGTCTGGCCAGCAGCTTCACGCTCAGGTCCTGGCAGCTCTTCCTCCCCCCGGCCTTCTCGGCGGCCTGGGCGAACTCTCCAAACGTCCGAGCCACCTCCCTCAGGCCCGACAGGGCCTCAGCGTGGCGGCCCTCGCACCGCACGCAGCTGGAGAACCACAGGCACACGCTGGCCAGCTGCACCAGGGTGCGGAAGCTCTCGGCCAGGCACCGCAGAGTCTCCTCCGGGGCCTGGCCCACCCGGGTCACGCGCTGGCATCCGGACATCAGCTTGCGCGCCTCCGCGTGGAGGAGCCGCTTGTTCTCAGAGAAGTGGTCGGCGCAGGTCTCCCGGTGGTGCTGCCCCCCCCTGACCGGGAGATCTACCCCACGGGGCTGCAAGAGAGCCAGAAGCTCATCCACGTCCTGCTGTAAGGCAGCAAAGCCCCCAGAGAGGCTGTAGCGGCGGTTGCGCAGCTGGTTGAGCGTGTCCTCCAGGGACTCGGGCAGGTAGCAGTCAGAGGGGTACAGTGGAGACAGTAGGGGACTCAGCTCTGTGGAGGAAGGTGGGAGGACAACCCTGGAAAAAGGAGAGATGCAGGGAGAGGAGGAAAATACTGAGGAGGAGGAGGAGAAAGAGGAAGGTGGGCCGGTCATCAAGGGGGACCCATCCGTTCCCTGTGTTTGACGAGAGAATTCGTAGACTGTCAGCTCCTCATCGAATCCAGTCACATCCAGTGCCCCACTGAAGCAGTTAGTGTAGACGGCTTGACAGCTGCAGACCTCCTGGTGTGTGGGGGCCTCCTCAGGTATGGTGGGACACCCTGGGGATGACATGGAGCCACATCCAAAGCTCACCTTCCCTTCAGGGCAGAAGGGAGCCCAGGGTTGGGGCTGCTTGGACTCACAGGGTGTTAAGACCCCACAAGTTGGGGTAGATGCATCTGCTTCCTCCCTTGTGTCTGGAGATGACCCATCAACTGACCAGTCGGTAGACCCCAGGGGGTGGAGACTCAGAGGCAAGTCCCCACAAGTCTGTGGTGTCAGAAGCATGTGAGGGAGTGCAGTGACCCCAACTTCCATATCCGTAAAAGTATCCTGCAGCCCAGAGCAAGGGTCGACCTCTACAGCCTCTGCCAAAACCTCTGTTACCTCCTCCGATGCTTCAGAGGCCACTTCTGTGACTTCCTCTGTAGCTTCCTCTGCAACCTCAGTGACCTCATCTACGACCTCAGTGACCTCTTTCGTGTCCTCAGTTGCCTCCATAGCCCCAGAGGATACTCCTGAGCTGCTGCTGTTGTCAGTGGTGCTGATTACACAGTCATTCAAAGCCTCCTGTGAGCGGGATAAGTACCAGGGGAGAGTTTGGATTTTTCCTCGCAGGGTGGAGGTGGACAGCCGGTTCATAATCCCTGAAGGGCAGTTCTGAAACTTGAAGCCAGCTGGAGGCTCCTTGGTTATGGTGGCTGCTTCTCTGGCAGCAGCGGAGCCAGTAGTTTCAGAAACAGTCTCGGCTCCAACCCACATAAGACACTCGTGACTGATGGAGATGCCTTTCCTGAAGGCTAGAGCCAGGTAGGTGCTGCTCCCCCCCCAGCAATCCAAAGTGGCACTGTTAGATTCTGCTTCTGGGTCCTCCTTGTCACTCAGTCCTCCTTCCTCCTCCTCATCCTTTCCAAGGATGTTGGACACAGATGGAGCAGGAGGTAGTACCATTTGTGGTGGTGTTGCCGGGATAGGGCAAGTCCCATTTTCAGTAAAAACAAGATCATCTTCAGCTTCACCCCCTCCTTCCAAATAAGGGGGCAACTGCTGCATTAGTGACTCTTCCTGTGACTTTTGACCATGTTGTTCCTTAGGGACTGGGATGTTACTCTCCTCCCCCAAAGAGTCCTTGACCTTGACATGTTCATCAGAGGTGGAAGGGATGTTGAGGGTTCCTCCTGTTTCTGCAAGGTTTTCTGGGATGTTGAGGATTTCTCCTGTTTCCGCAAGGTCTTCTCCTTCCTTCATCTTCTGAAACTGCTGCCCGGCACTCTCCCGCCCCTCAGGCCCCACGCGACACCTTACCGCCATGACCAGGGGTGCTGCCGCTGACATCAGTGCAGTCACTGACTTGAACTCCATGGTGTCTGGCTCCATCTCCATCAGCTCTGAGGAGATGCGCTTGCTCCTGCGGACCCCAGAGTCCTCGGAGCCACTGCGAGAGGGCGCCGGCGGGTGGCCGTCTGAGCCGCCAATAGGCTTGGATTCCAGCTGGGCTGGCTCCCCCTCTCCGTTGCTCAGGGAGGAGACAGTGGGACACGGGAGCTGGTCCTCATCCACTAAGTCCCTGCCCTGCCCTGGAAAGGACACTTGCGAGGTGAAGTCAGTCTCCATGAAGGAGCGGCGTTTGCGGGATTTCTTCCGCCCGTGTCGCAAGACACTCCTTCCTCTGTCGTCCTGCTCTGTATCCACACTGTGCTCCGGCACACTGATATCAATGTCACTCAGGCTCAGTGTTCGCCCCGTGCCTGCCGTGTCCCCGCTGCCATCTGTGAGAAAAGACAATCAGCAATTAAACAACAATAAAATTTACTGGAACTAATCAAAAGTATTCTTCAGTGTGAACTATCTTTGACTATCTAGAATGAAACATTCATTATTTGTTACCTATCAATCGCAAGTGTAACGTTTAGATTGGCTCACTTCTTTACACTTGCTTTCAGAAGAAGAAAGTAAATATAGAGAGTATCTATAGTTACAGTCAGGCAATGACAGACCTGTGGTCGCCTCTCCTGTGACCTCGGATGAAGTGAACATGTCCTGGGCATCAAAAAACTCATCCTCAGAGCTGCTGTCCCCAAACCCGGGTGGGGGCTGGAGGATGGGGACGGGCTCCATGTCTGGCAGTGGGCCCCGCCCTTCTTCCCCCTCTTCCTGGCTGGGGTCAGGGCGTGGCCTCGGCAGGCTGCGAGCGCTGTCGGGGGTAACATTGGAGCAGATATTGTAATAGTGCCGGGCGTCATTCTCCTCAAAGGTGAACACGTATTCTCGCTTTGTAGGCAGACTAGACCCTTCCTCATCCCCCTCCTCTTCTTCACTGGCCTCTGGGGGGCTGGGCAGGCAGTCGGCCAGCTGGGAGAGCTCGGCAAAGCGGAGGCCGGGGTCGCTGTCATAGTCGCAGACACTGGAGGGATGTGGGCTAGTGCTCTCCTTGGGAGCGGTGGCCCCATTCCCTACTTCGTGCTGCTCGGGAGTGTCCAGCAGGTAGTGGCCTAAGGGAAGGCAGGAGGAACAGGCCACCAGGTCATCCTCCTCCAGAGCATCCATGGAGTCACTGGAGAGGCTGGTGTAAAAGCGAGAGTCAGTGTGGCAGGAGTCCGACGCCTCGGAGAGCAAGTCCTCCCCAGAGCACTCCTGCTGCTCTCCACACCCAGCTGCCTCACAGTCTACTCCCTCAGGCTTGGGTCCTGCCCCTTCTCCTTGTGTCCCTCCTTCCTCTCTCTTGTTTTCTTCTCCCTCTCCTTGTGTCCCTTCTTCTTTTCTCTTGTTTCCTTCACCTTCTCCTTGTCTCCCTCCTACTTCTCCCTTGTTTCCTTCCCTCTCTCCTTGTGTCCCTCCTTCTCTCTGGTTTCCATCCCCCTCTTGCCCCTCCTCCTCTGCTTGCTGCTCGCTCTCTGGCGCCACCCTGGTGTCGTCACTAGAGAAACGCCGGTTGACCAGCACGTCAGTGGAGTCCATCTCTGAAGACTCTTCTGAGTCGCTGCAGCCCCGGGACACGTAACCTTCGAACACACACACACACACACACACACACACACATAAGGTCACTCTCATTCAGGATTAGGAACAATTATTCTGTTCTATGAGAAAATAAATGGAAGGCAACTTTTTTTTTCCAAAAAGTTGAAATGGTCATATACTTGCTGTGCATTTTGCACTTTAAACTTGATTCCCATTTTTGCTGCTTGCACACAGTTACTCACTTCTTCCCCCAGAAAGTTCCTCATGCATTCCAAACCACAACTTTAGGTAGATTACTGATACTTTCTTCATAAGCCGTTTATTTCACTGAGAGGAATGATGATCTCATCATTAATGACTATCTGCTCGTCTGTCCATCCCTGTTCCCTAGCAACGTACCTTCTTCAGCTGAGATGCGGTGCATCTTGGGATTCTCCATCCATGAGAAGACGGATGCCGTTGAGTCCACCAGAAGTTTGCAGTAGCCAGACACCAGACAGCACAAGTCTTTAGCAGCTTGGGACTCCAGCATCAGGGTGATGGGCTTGAGACCACACACACACGCACACACGTATGTTTATATGTAAGCTTGACAGAATTACCCAAACTGTCATAATCCCCCCTTTTGCTCGGCCAGCCAGTGTGGTCGGTGACGGTGGTGCCTGTACCTTGACATCCTGCAGGTAGATCTTGACCAGGCTAACTTTGTCAGACTCAGGAAGCAGCTCCACCCTACTGACGCTGCTGAACTCGGTCAGGGTGGTCATGATGTTCAGCTTGTGGTTGACCACCTGGCTGACACCATACTTGGCCCCCACCAGGAGGCTGACCATG
This sequence comes from Anguilla rostrata, assembly GCF_018555375.3. NCBI lineage: Eukaryota > Metazoa > Chordata > Actinopteri > Anguilliformes > Anguillidae > Anguilla > Anguilla rostrata. Next base: position 246,007 of record NC_057937.1, read on the forward strand.
GACTCCCTGTCCTGGAGCTGTGTGTGTGTGTGTGTGTGGGGGGGGGGGGGGCGGCACAAACACAAAGGCTCCCAGTTACAATGCAAACCCCCTCCATTCTACTGAATTCTAACACAAAATTGTCAGCGGTCTGTCTGGAGAGTGATGGAGGAGGAATGCAATTACTCTCCAGAAAAGAGTAAGCTTCACATTTCACGTTTCAGAACTTGATGACAGTTGACAGACAGACTCCTCTCACAACAATTTTCCAATTTGCTTTTGTTCAAATACTTGCATACTGAAATGATTTAATAACTGTCTGTAATAACTACTTTTTAAAATGGCATAAAGTGTAAAATATGAAATCTGTCCAACCATCATGGTGGCACTGAATGACTTCCCGCTGTAAGACTTGAGTTCCCCGAGTTGGGTCAGGTAGGTCAGTCGCACCTGAGACGCTGACATCACCTGAGTGGAGACAGATCCGGTAAGAGTATCACCTCAGTGCCTCAGAGCAAGGTACCCAAAAACAGAGGCGGGGAACCCCATTCTTGTAGGAGGGCCAGGGAGTGTTTCCGATTGCTTTGGCACCATTAGGTTATTGGCTGTATCCGCCAACTCAAAGATTACATTTCACACAGGGACATATCAGTCTTCAGTTGCAATTCAGGAGTGAATAGAGAAATGGGGCTAAAATGTCACATGTGACTGACTGAGTGAGCAGAGACAGATGCTTTAGACACAGGCAGACTCTCTGCCCAACAAAATGTTCCTCTCTGTCTCCTACCTTGTGCCTGGGCTCCAACAGTGCCTGGGTCTTCTTCATGTGGTAGCTAATGGCCTTTCGCAAGTCCTTCTCTCTCATGTTCCTCAGCAAAGTTTGGGATACAAAGTTCTCAATGCCCCAGTTTTTCCTAAGAGGAACAGACAAATTAAGCAAAAGATAATTAGAAAAGAGCTATGGCAGAAATTCTGCTTGGGCTTGGATCAAAAAAGCTCATCTGTAGGTGAGATTGTCCAGTGCACATGGTAATGAGATCCCCTCCTGAGTGTGCCAACGTTTCAGATTGTTTCTGTGTGTGTGTGTTCCATTGTTTGTGTGCATGTGTGTGTGTGTGTGTGTGTGTGTGTTCCTGTGTTTGTGTGCATATGCGTGTGTGTTCCTGTGTTTGTGTGCATGTGTGTGTGTCTCCATACATCTCTGTGGGTACACACAGGCCTGTACTCACGTGATGGTCTTGAGGGAGGTCTTGTGGGCGTGGCCAGCAACGGCCAGCCTCTCCTGGATGTGCAGCGCAGCCAATCGCAATGCAGTGTTGCATTTCATCTCCACTGCGAAGCGCTCCTGCATCACGTCTCCGACACTCTACGGACACACCATCCAGTCATGCCCCCCCCGCAAACAAACAGGAAGTTTCAACTTCTGCTCTAGTTCACAATATTACTACATGTATGCAAGTTCCCCACTGTAGTACAGACAGCATTTACTTTGCGACTAAACATTCCTTTCATCATACAAAGAACTCCAAGTGCAAAAAGGAAGACTAAACCAACACTCAATGCATAGAAATAGAAATATTTTCTCCATCTGTCAGTGAAAATCGTTCATGTGAAGCTACGACGAAACGAGGTTTCGGCAGCCAGCATCTTACTGCTACATTTCTCAGTTTTATAGAACATAAAGAAATAGCACAATAAACGACACAGGGTCCAGTTGCGTAAAAGAAATTACATCAAACTCGGTAGCATTGTTTTGGAAAACTGCTTAAAACAATACAATGTCAAACCAATTTTAGAATACCACAATTAGTCTAAAAAAAATTTGTTTCATATCAATATTAACTGGCAGGAAAAGAGAGGCACAGGTGGAAATGAGGTAACCTTGACACTGACATTAGGATTTTTTTTCCCCAGAGTTGCCGATGTATGGACTGAACACTGCAGGCTAAACTCTTGAGAGGCCATGGGCTTTCTGGTGGAAATTTCAGCTACCAGCCTAAGATGGAATCTAGCAGGAACCAGCCTTCACTCTAGCTGGACACCATCTGCAGTTTGGCGATGGTCTGCTGTCTGTACCAACCTGGTTCAGCAGCTGGACATGGTCTTGCCAGCGTGGTTGCTACTCAACCAGCCAGCTTGACCATCTACACACCAGCTTCAGACCACCTGGACCATCTTAAAAGCAGGTTGGAACCAAGCTGCCATTTCCACCAGGGTTTGTCCATCCATCCAATATCTATACCCCCTTAATCCTGGTCAGGGTCATGGGAGAAGCTGAAGCCCATCCCAGCATGCAATGGGCAAGAGGCAGGAACACACACTGGGTAGTTTTTTAGTCCATTGCAGGGCACACACACCATTCACTCACACACTCATACCTATGGGAAATTTAGACTCTCTAATTAACCTGACCTCCATGTCTTTGGATTGGTAAACCTCGCAGGTGAACGTGACTCACCTGCAGGTACAGGTACTCGAAAGCCACAGGGTCCTCCTGCAGCATGTGCAGCGGGTCTCTGAACAGGAAGCAGACGCGGAACAGACACCGGTAGTCATGGGACTCCTTCTTCTGCACCACCTGGGATGCATCATAAATGGTTGTGGCTTCAGTTTGGGTCAGTCTGTGTTATCATAGATGGAGAGTGTTTATGTATGCATACTTGAATGTGTATGTATGTGTGTGTGTGTGTGTATGTGTGTGTGAGAGAGAGAGAGAGAGAGTACCTGTTGGATGAGCTCCTCATCGTGCAGGAACAGTAGCTTGCTGATGCTGTACTGCTGCTCCAGGACCAGGGCGAAGTGCTCGATGCAGTGGATGGACAGCTTCTCTTTCAGAGTCAGCACAATGTCCTGGGAGAGGCGGGAATAGCAAACACTGTGAGGACAGACCCTCTCCGCCTCGCACCCGACCCCAACCCTAACCCTCACCACCTCACACCCGACCCTAACCCTCTCCGCCTTGTACCAGACCCTAACCCTAACCCAACCAGCACTGCCGGAACCTTCCACCTCACACCCGACTCTAACCTTAACCCTCTCCACCTCACACCCGACTCTAACCTTAACCCTCTCCACCTTGCACCCGACCCCAACCCTAACCCTAACCATGCATTAGGGTGAGTTAGACACACACTGGAGCATTAGGCTGGGTTAGATACACACATTAGGCTGGATTAGATACACGCATTAGGTTGGATTACCTTCACTGTGGTATTGGCCTCGAACTTGAAGGCCTTTGTTTGTCCGTTTTCCAGGTAGACCTTCAGAACGTTGGGTAGGAAGAGCAGAGAGTTTCCCTGGAGGGGTGAGGGGGGGAATCAACACAGAAATGATTGAGAACGGCAACTCCCAGAATGCTCTTGTCACGACCACACACACATGCTGCTTTTAACAGGAAACAGAAAACAGGTCCTGAGTGAAGGCAAGATTTGGAATGGCAGAGACGCACGGATGAAGGTAGTCAATAACGCTTCTCGAGTCTCAGCAGAGTTCATTCGCTGACTCTGCAGCAGTTATGAGACTGTCGTCCAGCTTTCATTTCTCCGTAATTTATTTTGATTTCTCTTCATTAATCCCTGCTTGAGTGAAGTGGAGCTGAATGATCACTCATGCAGACTGATAAATAATGGAGGACTCCTGTGTGGTTTTCCAGAGGAGTATATCTATATAACTGCAGAGGACCCAGCCGTACTTTTCACATTTTCAGACTACCTTCAAAAATAAAGGGATCCCAGAAGTATAGCACGAAAGTATCCACCAATCACTGCTGGGCTTGTTGTGTTAGTTCGTACTGACATGCTGTGATTGGTGGAGAGCTCCTCCCTGGTTTCTCTGTGAAAGGTGATGACACTATGTTCCTGTCTATTTTCTCACCCCGTGTCAGAGCGGGAGGCATGAAGCAGGAAGGAGGAGCGTTTCTGACCTGAGAGTGGCCGTTGACGACCACTTCCTCTGCAAAGCGCACCTTCACCGGATTGGTCCTGAGACGCGCCCTCTTCTCCGCAGTGATGAAGGAAGACTTCGGCCCCTGGAGGGAAATTCACACATCATCCCCTGCACACACACCTCCACGCTCACGCACAAACACACACACACGCACACACAAACACACATGCACCTGCAGGCTCACACACAAACACACGCACACACAAACACACGCATGCACAAATACACACGCACCTGCACCTGCAGGCTCACACACAAACACACCTGCACACTCACACTCAGGAACACACACACTTCAGATATGTCTGGTTTAAGTCCATCATATTTTTTGGTGTGAGTCTTGTGCATAATGAGAACTTCTGCTGAATCCAAACAAATCTTTTTTTCTAAATCCAAAAAAACACAAGGCCAGGATTACAAGCCAAAGCTTTCAGGCACCAGTAATGTAGTGGTTAGAGACACTGTGGTTAGAGACTCCACTAGTCCAGCCCATGGGTTCATGGGTTCTAATCCTAACCCCTTTGTTCATGGGTTCTAATCCTAAATGAATCCCTACTTTCAGCCCAAACTGCAACAATCATGTTACATCATACTGCATAAGCAGACAGTGTAAAAACAGTCAATTATAGCTCCATCTATGGCATTACTGAGCTGTGAGAATGAGTAATGACTGGGGGATGAGGACCAGCAGGTTCAGGGTTCAGGGTTCAGGGTTCAGGGTTCAGGGTTCAGGGACCCCCCCCCCCAAACCGGGACATGGCAGACACTCACCACGGTATGCCTGAGAATCGTCATGGTTACCGAGTCCTCTGACTCCCTGAAGAGGAAATGAGAGGCAGAGAACGAGTGATTGGAGGAGGCACTTTTTAGTTGTGGCATCCCTCAAGGGCTCATTTTGGGGCTAATTTGTTTTTCATTTTTTGTTTCCTCACACAGAGCAATCTCTTTCCACGTTTATGTTGATGATATGCAACTTAACCAAGTGAGCCATCCAGCAGCCCATTATATATACACTTTAGATCATTTTTTATTGTTGGTGCATGGTATTTTATTGTTACGTTTTTCAATTAAAATTGTATCACTGTTTTTATTATTGTGCCTTTTCACAGTAGACATTCAGATTTAAAATCTGAAGTTCAGAATATCTCTGAAGCACCTGTATATAAAAAAGGTTCTGAATAAACACAGTCACTGGATGATGACATCACTTTGTGACTGGGATGGTCTTGGACTTGCATATCATATATGGAATGATACAGAGATCACCAGCATGCAGAACAGGACAGATTAAGGTGAATCCCTATTGGACACAGTACAGATGGCCTGAGACAGTGTGGGCGGTACCTGATGATGTCAGCAGCCTGCTCTGAGGAGAGGTCTTCTATGGCAACGCTGTTGATCTTTAACACCTGATCACCTGGAGCTAGTCTCCCATCTGCTGGGCCACCTGAGGCACACACATGAAGAGGCAAGCTAAATCTCTCTCTCTCCCTCCCTCCCTCCCTCTCACACACACACACACACACACACACATACACATGCAAATCCCCTGTACAGATGGCCCGTACCCACAGAGACGTCCCGCACCAGGATGGGGGGCTGGGAGGAGAGGCTGAATCCGTGGGAGTCCAGCAGGGGGTCCCGCAGGATCTGTACCGTCACCCTGATGGGGAAGTTTCGCTGGTCCGTCCCACCAGAGTCACCAGGTCTCCCGTCCCCTTGTGTCCTCTCTCTGTAAATATCACACTGTGTTACCTTCATTTCACACAGACAGTCATCCACTGTGTTACCTTAATTTCACACAGACAGTCATCCACTGTGTTACCTTAATTTCACACAGACAGTCATCCACTGTATTACCTTCATTTCACACAGACAGTCATCCACTGTGTTACCTTAATTTCACACAGACAGTCATCCACTGTGTTACCTTCATTTCACACAGACAGTCATCATACTGTGTTACCTTCATTTCACACAGACAGTCATCCACTGTGTTACCTTCATTTCACACAGACAGTCATCCAGAGTAACCGACAATGAATTGCATACATATTACATCCACAGCACACCTTGGATACGGCGAACCTTAAAAATAACATAATAATCTGAATGAAGAGGGTATGGGAAGGGTTAGGGTTAGGTACAGTCTGAAGGGTTAGGGTTAGAGTTAGAGTTATATAGGGTCACAGAAATACAGTTTCCAGGTGAAAGGTCACAGAAACACAGTTTCCAGGTGAAGGGTCACAGAAACAGTTTCTGGGTGAAAGGTCGCAGAAACAGTTTCCAGGTGAAAGGTCGCAGAAACACAATTTCCAGGTGAACGGTCACAGAAACACAGGTTCCAGGTGAAAGGTCACATAAGCAGTTTCCAGGTGAAAGGTCACATAAACAGTTTCCAAGTGAAAGGTCACAAACAGTTTGCAGGTGAAAGGTCATATAAACAGTTTCCAGGTGAAAGGTCATATAAACAGTTTCCAGGTGAAAGGTCACAAACAGTTTCCAGGTGAAAGGTCACATAAACAGTTTCCAGGTGAAAGGTCACATAAACAGTTTCCAGGTGAGCACTGACCTGCTGCCGGAGTCTCGAGAGCGCCGTAGCCATCGCCCGACCACCTGCTCCACACGGCTGGTCCTGCGGGACGGGGACCGGCTCCTCTCCTGCTCCTCCATGTGCCTGCGGGACAGGAGGACACGCCCCCCACACTTAAAATAAACACTATGGATCTATACCACATACTGTACATCACTACAATGGATCTATACCATGTACTGTACATCAACACTATGGATCTATATCATGTACTGTACATCGACACAATGGATCTATACCATGTACTGTACATCAACACTATGGATCTATACCACATACTGTACATCAACACAATGGATCTATACCATGTACTGTACATCGACACAATGGATCTATACCATGTACTGTACATCAACACTATGGATCTATACCATGTACTGTACATCGACACAATGGATCTATACCATGTACTGTACATCAACACTATGGATCTATACCATGTACTGTACATCGACACAATGGATCTATACCATGTACTGTACATCAACACTATGGATCTATACCATGTACTGTACATCAACACTGTGGATCTATATCATATACTGTAAATCAACACAATGTATCTATACCATGTACTGTACATCGACACAATGGATCTATACCATATAGTGTACATCAACACAATAGATCTATACCATGCACCGTACATTGACACAATGGATCTATACCATATACTGTACGTCAACACAACACAAACATCATAAAGTTTATGTACTTAAATGTATATTCTAAATTAATACATTCTGTATGTGCTTTATATTGACAAGATGTTCTAAAAATACATATTTTATTTATATTTCTCTGAGTTACCAGATTTCACAAGAGACAGAGGGAATTGCAGATGAAAAAATGGCAGGAGAGCACATTGTCTACAAGCATCCCTGTGAACATTGCGCAGAACATGATTCGCTTCATTCTTTACAGATACAAAAATAAAATCAGTTTCAGCTTGGTGGAATAAAATAACAGGTAAGATTCAGTTACAGGAGCTCCTTCCAGCTTTACAGCGCTCTGAGCCAGAAATCGATCAATACAGCTCAGGGCCCTCTTTGAGTACAGTATCAATATCTTCCCCATGCTGATCATACCCATTTTTATTGGTACACAGAGTTTGAGATCAGACTGCAACGTGATTCATACGCACTGGTCCATATTTTTATCTGTGGACTTTGACTGGGGTCACTGTCATTGTAATGACAGATCAATCCAACTACCAATTATTACAGAAGAGTATTAATTCTAAAAAAATTGCATTTACTAAATTATGATAAATAGCTTGAGTGCTGCTTTGCATATCTACATTATCCTGTTGGTCTGGGGGGTGGGGGGGTGGGTAATTAATGCACAGTGGCCTCAAAGTTATCATGGCTCCACCTGTGACATCCCACCTACCTGCTTTTGGGATAGGGAGGGCCGGAGCATGACTGGGGGAGGATCAGGCTGGGGGGACAGGTTCCAGAGCGTGACTGGGGGAGGATCAGGCTGAGGGGAGAGGTTCCAGAGCATGACTGGGGGAGGATCAGGCTGAGGGGAGAGGTTCCAGAGTGTGACTGGGGGAGGATCAGGCTGGGGGGGGACGGGGGGGGCTGGCTCTAATAGGTGCTCTCTGAGTCAGTGCCATGCTGATGGCCTGCGTTGCAAAATGTGTCCCTCTGGAGGGGTAAGAGAGACCCCCCACACCCCCCTCCTCCACACCAACCGCTCCCTATCTCAGCCAGACTCATTAACCCTGCACACACACGGCCTGTATCCAAATCCCCAGTCCATCAGACTCACCAAAAGGACATAAAGCCTCACTCTACTGAGCCAGTACACAGACAAACACCACATGCGTCATCAGTGATGTCTGCAAAATGCACAGCACCCTGAAACCTGTCCAGTGTAACATGGCTTTCAGTCAGAAGACCAGTATAGAACTCAGATGTGATCATCTGAACCTACTGGTTTTGAGAGTTCCCCAAAAAATTCAACAATGGGAAGTGAAAATATGAATGAATGAACAACTGAATGAACAAAGGGACGAGTACATGACTGAATACACTCATGAAAGAGTGAATGGATGAGTGAGTGAATATGCACATGTGAGAGTGACGGACTGTAAACAGGCCATTTTGCAGCTCTTGTGGCAGACATCTTTACAATGGCACTGATTAGATTTTAGTGCTACTTATCTGTAGATCTAAGGGCCACTTTCTGGCCACATTAAAAGCACCGCATCTAAGCAGCTTGGGCTAAAAGCATCCGCGAAATGCCTCGGCTGAAACATAGACTGCAACTGCAGGGTCTAAAAGGCTGTGCAAGTAAATGTGAATGAGTGAGTGAGTGAGTGAGGAAGTGAGTGAGAGAGTGAGTGAGTGAGAGAAGGGAGTGAGTGGGTGAGTGAGAGAAGGGAGTGAGTGAGTGAGGAAGTGAGTGAGAGAGTGAGTGAGTGGGAGTGAGTGAGTGAGTGAGAGAAGGGAGTGAGTGAGTGAGGAAGTGAGTGAGAGAGTGAGTGAGTGAGAGAGTGAGTGGGAGTGAGAGAGAGGGAGACAGAGAGAGAGAGTGTGAGTGAGAGAGAGAGAGAAAGAGAGAGTGTGAGAGAATGAGAGAGAGTGAGAGAGAGAGAGAGAGTGTGAGAGAGTGAGAGAGAGAGGGAAGAGAGAGAGAGGTGAGTGAGAGAGGAGGGGAAGAGAGAGAGTGTGAGAGAGTGAGAGAGAGAGAGAGAGAGAGAGAGTGTGAGAGAGTGAGAGAGAGGGAGACAGAGAGAGAGTGAGTGAGAGAGTGAGGTACTCACACTCCCTGCTGGATGTAAGTGGGCGCGGTCACAGGGCTGGAGCGGGGAGCAGACAGATGTTACTCTGATGGCTGATTAGAACAGAGCCCCGGCCTCCATTAGTGCCGTACGGAGGCCCCCTGAGACCCAGCGATGACTCATCACCACATTATCCACAGGTTTCAGCTTTCACTCAAACCAGAGAGAGCGACAACTACCAACTACAGCACCATACAAACACCACACAAACCAGAGAGAGCGACAACTACCAACTACAGCACCATACAAACACCACACAAACCCGAGAGAGCGACAACTACCAACTACAGCACCATACAAACACCACACAAACCCGAGAGAGCGACAACTACCAACTACAGCACCATACAAACACCACATAAACCCGAGAGAGCGACAATTATCAACTACAGCACCACACAAACCAGGGAGCACCCAAATAGTTATTTTTGCTCCCCTTTAGCCTTCAGGGAGTAATAATCCCTTTAGTCCTGTATCAGTATACACTAAAACAAACCATAAAGAAGAAAGACCAAGTAAACAATCAAGGAGGTAGAAGCAACTCAGAGCCTCAGATAACCAAAAGTTTCAAAAGTTATTAAGATAATAGAAAATTGTAAAAATGTTATATTTCCATGATTTTGTTGGGTCATTACATGTCTTTAGAGCTTTTTTCCTGTGGATGCAAAGGATAAGTGTAATCTAGACCTATTTCCAATGTGATCTGAGTGGTAAAGAAGAAAGGTTGCAAACATTGCTACAACATTGTTATTCACCACAACCTTATGCAACCTAATTACGACATGGTACTAAGCTGCAGAAGTGCTTTTTGCAAGCCGGGGTAATGCAGGAATTCCAGTCACGTCCCTGGTGAGGACAGGCTAAATCTTTTCCTGGATTCATTATTTATGCATTCTTTCTGAAAACATCAATGATGTGACAATATGATCACATTCAGGAATGAAAAGGCTTTCTTTCACAACAGAAAAAGTGTCATTTACAGTAAGGGATTTGCACTAATGGGTGGAGTAGTATAACCAGCAGGAGAAATTAAACCTTGGCTGCCATAGGCTGCTGCAGGTTCACCATGTGAAGGATATTAAAAAAACCGGAAAAAGAAACATGCGGTTTAAAAGAAACATGCAGTTTAAAAGTAAAACGCAGATTAAACGCTTGCAAGACATAATTTATGAAAAACATGAGTGGGGTTTAGTCCGTCACACTGAGAACACGAGAGCGCCGTGTGGCTGCAGGTGTAAGCCACAGGTATTAATCTGTAAGCCAGCTGGTGTGGCGTGCATCGCGGTGTGGGGCTCGGCTGAGTTTAGCACAGAGAGGGGGGTGGGGCCGACTTCAGCACAGCGTTGGGGGGGTATTCAGATACAGATTCAGATTCAGATTCAGATTCTTTAATGACCACACAGCCAAGGCTGGTGGAATTTGTGAGCGGTACAGAATAGTAAAAACAGCAGAGTCCCAACATTTAACGCCAATATCACAATAACACAATACAACATGGGACATCCCAGACAGTTTAACACAGTACAATATGAGACATCACACACACAGAAGCAGAAGCATGACAGACAGCAGACAGGGGGACAGGTGATTAGCAGAGGGAGTTCAGAGTTCCTATGGCAGTGGGATAAAAACTGTTTTAGAAACAGGTTGGGGGGGGGTAATTTGGAGGCCTGAGGGTGTCCCATGCGCTCCAGCGGCCTGTAGGGGACCGGGTCCTGAGCCCCACCCGCAGAAACCGCTGCACGAAGCCAACACACTCCTCTGATGCAGTGACTGCACAGCGCCAGCAGGTGGGGCTGCTGAACACGAGGGGACGGCGCCTGACGGATGAGTTTCACGGGAAAGCAAGAGCGCGTCTGTGCTCTACGGAGCGGAGCGAGGAAGAGGAGGAGGAGGCTGCAACGCTGCTGTCTGACACAAAACTGGGCCCTCAGGATTGGAAGAAAATAAAAGAATGAGGGATAAAAATGAAGGTGAAGAAAGAATGGATTGCTGCCGTTTCTCCGTGAGCCTGCACTCTTCAGGCATTTGGATTTCCGCATCAGCCTCCTTGACGACTCTTCCCTCCTACAGAGATAATTGCCTGGAACAGCATCAGCACGTCTTTCAGCTGAATAACCTCACCTGACCACTGTGCTTAATGCTGAAGCCCGACAGCCTTCCATCAGCGTACACCCCCCCCGGGGGGCGCTCAGCCGGGACCGGGGGGACGCTGGAGGGGACAGGGGACGCTCGAACGGGACCGGGGGCGCTGAGGGACTCGGGACGCTCGGACGGGACAGGAGGACGCTCGGACGGGACAGGAGGACGCTCGAGGGACGGGAGGACGCCGAGGGACAGGAGGACGCTCGGACGGGACAGGAGGACGCTCGGAGGGGACCGGGGGACGCTCGACGGACCGGGGACGCCAGACGGACCGGGGGACGCTCGGAGGGGACAGGGGGACGCTCGAACGGGACCGGGGGGCGCTCGGAGGGGACTGCGGGACGCTCGGACGGGACCGGGGACGCTCGGACGGGACGGGACGCCGGAGGGACAGGAGGACGCTCGGAGGGGACAGGAGGACGCTCGGAGGGGACAGGAGGACGCTCGGACGGGACCGGGGGACGCTCGGAGGGGACAGGAGGACGCTCGGACGGGACAGGAGGACGCTCGGACGGGACCGGGGGACGCTCGGACGGGACAGGAGGACGCTCGGAGGGGACAGGAGGACGCTCGGAGGGGACAGGAGGACGCTCGGAGGGGACCGGGGGACGCTCAGAGGGGACCGGGGGACGCTCGGACGGGACCGGGGGACACTCAGAGGGGACCGGGGGACACTCAGAGGGGACCGGGGGATGCTCAGAGGGGACCGGGGGATGCTCGGACGGGACCGGGGGACGCTCGGAGGGGACTGGAGGACGCTCAGAGGGGACCGGGGGACACTCAGAGGGGACCGGGGGATGCTCAGAGGGGACCGGGGGATGCTCAGAGGGGACCGGGGGATGCTCGGACGGGACCGGGGGACGCTCGGAGGGGACTGGAGGACGCTCGGAGGGGCTCAGAAGGCTCGCTAACACCAAGCTAATGGCTAATGGACCTCATGCCATTCACAGTGTTTAACACACCCTCGGCTCGCTCGCCCCCCTCTCTCTCACTCCCACCCTTTCTTTCTCTTACGCTTTCACCCTCTTCATAGCATTTAAAGACCTCCCACTTCAGATGGACAAAACAGTTGTGTAAGTTTTTGGTCTGAATGTTAAAAAGAACCACAATGGCATGTTTGGTGTTACTCACCAACCTTGCAAAATGTACTGCACTGTCCTGTTTAAAGAACAGTTCCTTTTATAGACAAACCTGAACCAATTAGAAGCAACAGAATTAACAGACCCAACAAAATCCAGCACCCTGTACCCAGCTGTAAATATCACAAGCTCCCTGTGCCTTACATTGAGACTTACACTCGGTCCATCGCTAATGTCTTACCTAAACCTCCATTCAAAGGTTCCTCATCAGAACCAGAAAGGAACACAGATGACATTTCATCAGGCATTTCAGTAGGGCAGGGAGGGCAGGGGTATTTTGGCAGGGGTATTGTAGTGGCAGAGAGCGACTGTTTTGCGACAGTCATCCACCATCTGTTTACAGGGGAAGCTTATACCTGTGAGTCACTGTCTTTGGAGAGAAACAGGCTGAAAGTTTACAGGTTTAAAACAGGAGAAATGTCTGGAAGACAGGCTATTGTTTAATTTATGCCAAGATGTGCGTACAATCATCGGTTGGATATGTGAGATTTACTGTCATGAGCAAACCATGAATGATTGAAACAATCAAATGATTGTTTTTACATTACAAGATTATCTGATTATACACATTACATTGATGCATAATATAATTTATAGCCCTAACTGAATGCTCTGCCCATGACACTGAGTGTGTGGTAGGACACCCACCCCCCCCTACACACACGCACACACACACACACACACAGACACACACAGACACACGCACACACACACACACACACACACAGACACACGCACACACACACACAGACACACGCATGCACGCACACAGACACACGCACATACACACACAGACACACACACACGCACGCATGCACACAGACACGCACACACACACACAGACACACACAGACACACGCACACACAAACACGCGGCAGACAGATGACCCTGGGTGTGTGTGTAGGACAGGGTAATGAGATTAGGGCTTGTTCTCGGCTGGCTGCAGCAGGGTCTGGGTGCGTCACTGATTGATCCGGATCAGAGCAGCTCACCTTGCAGCATCTACCTCCCTGTGAGCTCAGTAAACAGCGCCTACCAGCACCACCCCCACCCATTATCACAGTAATGCGCCCCCAACCACCATCACAGTAATGCTACCCTACCCATTATCACAGTAATGCTCCCCCAACCACCATCACAGTAATGCTACCCTACCCACTATCACAGTAATGCGCCCCCAACCACCATCACAGTAATGCTACCCTACCCACTATCACAGTAATGCTACCCTACCCATTATCACAGTAATGCTACCCTACCCATTATCACAGTAATGCTCCCCCAACCACTATCACAGTAATGCTACCCTACCCATTATCACAGTAATGCTACCCTACCCATTATCACAGTAATGCTACCCTACCCACTATCACAGTAATGCTACCCTACCCATTATCACAGTAATGCTACCCTACCCACTATCACAGTAATGCTACCCTACCCATTATCACAGTAATGCTACCCTACCCATTATCACAGTAATGCTACCCTACCCACCATCACAGTAATGCTACCCTACCCATTATCACAGTAATGCTCCCCCAACCACTATCACAGTAATGCTACCCTACCCATCATCACAGTAATGCTACCCTACCCATTATCACAGTAATGCTACCCTACCCATTATCACAGTAATGCTACCCTATAATATGCATGCGTTACCCTGGTCCCAAAGTGCCATAGATCGCTGCAATAGCATCATACAGGCTGCCAACGAGATGCTGGTGAAATGCCTGATGGGAGTTTTATTACAGCTCAAGTGGGAAAGCCGGCTTGGCTGAGCATTACAGAACTGTAAAAACCTGCTTGTAAACGAAGCGAGCTGTACTCAGTACATACGGCTTCAACAATAAACCCAGGAAAGGAAATGACACATGCATTTAAGAAAGTGAAGTGAATCTTTTCTTTAAAACCCGATAATGTGACCATACAGAGCCTGCCTGTAGCTTCTACCCTCGACACCGGAAGGGTTCTCAGAGTCCGGGGCAAAGTCCAGAGACTGCAGGTCATGCGCTCTCAGTGATCCCTGAGAAGGAGCCGTGCTGAGACAGGTACACACTGCACCCGCGTTTCTGTGTTCTAAAGTTCAAACGCAGGTGAGGCAGCGTTCCATCTGCCTTTTCCTGCTCGTTCGTCTCGGCGGTTCTGACTGGCTCCAGGGTCACACAGCTGCTCTTCTGAGTGGTTAAACTGAAGTCAGAGAGTGCGACAAGTAACCCATGGCTGATGGGAAGTGAAGTCCATCACAAAAGGTTTTTAAATGTTTTTACCCTTGCTATGGACTTCACATCCCATGAGAACCTCATTTGCTTGCGACACTGAGACTGTATTAAAAATACATAAGGAAGTCCGCACGGAGGAAATCCTCCTGCAGTGTTAGGGGGTGGATACGGGGCGTTTGCATGGCAGGGGAAACCACAATGCCAGAACCCCCCCCCCCCCTCCTGCACGGGACCCTCTGCCCCATTATTCACTGGCCTTCCAGACCCCCCCCCAGTCTGCACCCCCACCTCACTGCCCCAGAGTCGGGCTCCTGCCCCGTCAGACTCCTGGGATTAGAACCCCACGGGGCTTTCACCAACGCGTGCCCCGAATGGGCCCATCCTGCCCCACCTCCCTGCGCCCATCCTGCCCCACCTCCCTGCGCCCATCCTGCCCCACCTCCCTGCGCCCATCCTGCCACACCTCCCTGCGCCCATCCTGCCACCACTCCCTCGATCCTGCCCACCTCCCTGCGCCCATCCTGCCCCACCTCCCTGCGCCCATCCTGCCACACCTCCCTGCGGTCCATTATTACTGCATACCACAGAAACTGAGCTACGTCAGCCAGACTACCAGCCCCCACAGCAACTAAGACACAAGGAAAGGGGTCACTCACTTACCTTAGTGCTGACTGTCAGCTCAGGGCTCCCCAACATCAGAGCCTTCTTGCGGTGTCGAACACCAGCTCTGCACTCTCCTCACGGATTGGCCAGAATTCAGGGAAAGCGGGCCTTCCAGCTCATTAGAACCAATCAGGGCAGCGTCTGCTTACAACAGAAAACAGGAAACATCTTGTGAACCTCATGCTGTAATGGTGTGAGTCTCAGGTGAACTGCAAACAAATTGAATGGAAAACATTGCAAATCCCGCAGTTTGTAGCTCGAGTCTGACAGTGAGAGCCATTTATTGAATTTTATACATTTAACACATTGTACATACATAACTGAACCTTCCCTGAAAGCCATTTTGAACCTTGTGCCCGCAGCCATGGAAACAGCACAGGTGCTTCACAGGGAGTGTTGGGTATGGAAACAGCACAGGCGCTTCACAGGGAGTGTTGGGTATGGAAACAGCACAGGCGCTTCACAGGGAGTGTTGGGTATGGAAACAGCACAGGCGCTTCACAGGGAGTGTTGGGTATAACTGCATGCATATACGTCCCTGAGGCTGTAGCACCCTGCAGCAGGGGCAGACAGTCCAGCCCATCAGTGCCAGAGACATTTGGGTTTTTATTACCTCTCAGCTGGAAGGCACCGCTCGATCGATTATTAAGAGTCTGAACATGAATACTGAATGAAGGTCAAAGGCTGAGTACCTCCAGCACATGGTCACCTGTGTTCATTAAGCCTAATTAATCCCCCAAAACAACCTCCCGACCTGCATCGAGGCTACCAAGCTGATCGATGTTGAATCGTGACGTGACCACTTTTCATTTCTGCCCCACTAACTGGCATCATTATCAACCTCCACGGCTGACATCGATCAGACGTCTGACTGACATCAGAATGTTTGGCGGGATCAGGATGAAGCCGCAGGGGTAGCAAGGCTAAAGGTACAGGCTGAATCCAAACGTTCGTACAGGACTACAGACCTCACTCGTTGTCATGGATATGACCGCTAGTAAATGTAACAAAAAAATTTTTTTTTGTCTGCAATATACATTTAGGTTATATGAATTTTTGTTGTTTGAGTGTTAATCACTGTGACCCTAAATCCTGAATGGAAATACTCCTGCACCCCCAGCTGAACCCTGCAGCACCGACACGCCTGGTCAGGACGCAGTGGAGGGGTTGAGCCGGGCGGGCCGGGCCTGGGGTTCAGGCAGGCGCGGGGGGGGGTTGAGCGGGGCAGGGGCGGGTTCAGGCAGGACACGGGGTGGGGGGGTTTGAGCGGGGCAGGGGCGGTTCAGGCAGGACGGGGGTTTGAGCGGGCAGGCAGGACACGGGGTGGGGGGGGTTTGAGCGGGCAGGGGCGGGTTCAGGCAGGACACGGGGTGGGGGGGGGTTTGAGCGGGGCAGGGGCGGGTTCAGGCAGGACACGGGTGGGGGGGGGGTTTGAGCGGGCAGGGCGGGTTCAGGCAGGACACGGGGGGGGGGGGGTTTGAGCGGGCAGGGGCGGGTTCAGGCAGGATGCAGGGTGGGGGGGGTTTGGGGGGAGCGGGTTCAGGCAGGAGCGGGGGGGGGTTTGAGCGGGCAGGGCGGGTTAGGCAGGGGGGGTTTGAGCGGGCAGGGGCGGGTTCAGGCAGGATGCGGGGGGGGGGCGCGAGCACTGATTTAACCGGCAGCAGTTCTGAGGCACAGAAGCCGACACATGCGACTACACGCGCTCTTTATCGGCCCGATGAAAGCCTCACCCTAACATGATTTTCACTTAAAAGAGGAGCAGTTCAAAAATGAGAGGCCATTTCCTCCTCCTGTTCTGTTCCCAGGCAGGGGCTGGGGGGGCCGGGGGGGCTGGGAGGGGGGATATCAGACTGAAAGTGCACTCAAACAGAAAGGCTCGCACAGCGAGTCCCTGTTCCCTCCAATTTCAGCTCCACCACCATGAATATTTAATGCAGCCCTTCAAAGACACAAGGAGAGACTGGGGATCTGCTTCTGCATCAGAACACGCTGCTTTACTGGGGGGGGGGGGGGGTCCGTGCTTCTGTCTCTTTTTAAGACACAATGCTGCATACGACAGAATCTTTAACCCCTTTCCCATTATCACTTTCCTCTAGCTCTAAATGGGATTCCTCCTCCACTTACAGGACAATAAATCCTTCCCTCATCATGATTAATTATTTCACTTTAAATGGAATGTCCCTCCTTATATCTTTCTGCCCTCTCTTGACAAACATGCCAGATAATCCTCTAAATGGAATTTTACAGATCTTTCAAAAAAATTTTTTTTTTTTTTTTAAAGTTATGTTATAAACCTTGTAAATGGACACACAAACTTAACAGTCAGGATCAAGGGGTGGACACCTAGTATAACACAACCCACAATACTAAAGATGTCAGTCATTTGTGTTCTTGAGCTGATTTTCTGCAGGACATTCTGCACAGTGGCTCCTGTGCTTCCTGAAGGGGCGGTCTGATCCAGCATAGCTGTGTTCAGCAGGAGCGATCGGCTGTGTAATGTATTATTAATTCAGTGAGGATGCATGTACTTCAGCAGGGCGTGGACACCCACAGCACTAAGAATGCTTTCCTGAGTCTGGCCCACGTCCCAAAGGCACAGCAAGCAGGCGGAATACACAGCGCTCTCTCCACAATGAAGGGGGCGGGCGGGGGACATGGGCTGACCCCATCGGGGTGTCCACTGCACCCCGTCCCGTATCGCCCTGGGGCATCAAGGGATTCATTCACCAAGCCCCCCCCCACCGTGCCCAGACACGCTGGCAGCCAATTCGGGCAGGCTGAACCCACAGAGAGCAGAGCCAATCAATAATGCATCCCCATAATGCAGCCATTCCACAGACTGCTTCCGGATATCCCTGCCAACTCCCAGCCCAGGAGCGAGGGAGGGAGGGAATGAGGAAGGGACGGAGGTGTGGGAGAAGAGCAGGATGCAGAAATGGAGAAAGGAAGAGGGAGGAAATGTAGAAAATTGAGTGAGGGAGAGGATGGATGAGTGGAAGGGAGGGGTTATGGAAAAAAGAACACAGAACAGTGTAAAATAGACCCATAACAGAGTGTGTGTGCGTGTGTGTGTGAGAGTGTGTGTGTAGAATGGCTGTGAGAGTCTGAAGTCCTCCCTTTCTGAATAAGCAGAATCCAATCAGCTTCTCCACTTGGCTCCGGAAATGTTAAGTGTCTCACAATGCACTCTGGGAAGGGGAGGTGGGCCAGATGACCTCAAACTCACCAAGGTCACCAAAATAAAGGCCTGAGCAAGCCCCGCCTCCGTGTGCCCCGCCTCCGTATGCCCCGCCTCCGTATGCCCCGCCTCCGTGTGCCCCACCTCTCTATGCCCCGCCTCCGTTACCGCCTGTGCCACCTCCGGTGCCGCCAAGTGCCCCGCTCGTGTGCCGCCTCCGTAGCCTCTCCGTATACCCGCCGCCGATGTCCCTCCGTGGCCCCATCCTACCGCCTCAAGTGCCGCCTCCGTTGCCGCCTCTATGCCGCCTCGCTGTGCGCCGCTCAGTGCCCCGCCTCCGTGTTGGGCAAGGGAGCTTACATGTTCACTGACGAACACGTTAATCAACTACAGAGATATTAGCACTCAAGTGTTAATATGTAGCCACAACACCATCAATATAGAGTTACAGAACAAACCATCTCACCATTGGCCAATAAAACCAGCTTTATCAAACTGTTCCACTGACTTACAGTATTTTCTAGGCTACTGGCAGGGCATATACTGCCTGCCATGGGATCAGTATCAACCCAAATTTATTTAATATAACTAAATCTCATCAGATATTGTAAGAATCTAAAAAAATTCATATAGTGATCTTCAAAACACTTAAGCTACAGCAATACAGTATCGGCTAATGACCTGGCGAGGCTCAAACTCCAGTCGCCATGTTGCGGTGGTTGCGCTAAACACTGTAAAATTTAGCATCAAACATAACAGAACTTACAGATTTACACTGGGGAATTCAAACAGGCACTGTAAATTTGTGGAACTGTGAGAAAGCGAAATGACACGATATACCAGGTAGCTCTATTCTACACCAGTACAACACACAAGCTAAATCAACACACGTGTTATAGCACTCAGTGGAGGACCCGCAAAGTTGAAATTCGGAAGCTCATTAAAACAGGGAATAGACGGTCACACCAAACAAGACAATAAGTACAGATTACATAAAAGTATTGCGCATCATAATACACATGAACACCCGCGCGTTCCGAGGGAAGAGACCGGAATACGAGAATTTATCAGCCGTAGGCATAGTTATGGCCGTAAAATCAACTAATCAAATGCTTCGCATTCACGTACCAGGACAACCCTTCATGGCGTCTCTTCCATTCTCAAAAACGCTCGCGCACAGGTGATATCAATTGTAAACCTGCTTGCTTACGTCACACGGCAATCCCTGCGCAAGCCCCCTTAATTACAACCTACTTGCGATACAAGTGACTTTTATACTTCATCACCTTTCCCACGGAAATTAATAATAGTCCATAATTGTTAATAATAGTCAATCATATGCAAAGCATCAGTCCACCAGTCAATATAAAAAACAGCAAGCACGCAGTGGCGTACACTTTTGTGATTCATCGTAGAGCCCCGCTGATGCCAAATACACCTGAAACTGCCCTCTGGGTGCTGAATGTAACATTCCCAGTGAATTCTCAAAACCAAATTCATCCCACTACAAAGCAGAAGTCGAGATTTTTATTTATTAAAAAAAACAAAAACGCACTTTCTCGCCATAAATATGGGATGAAATCATCACCGCAACAATCGCATTACTGAGAAGCCGCGTTATCACTGCAGTAAAGTCACCGTTAACAGCCGTTAGAGGCCGTCAGTGTATTGGGAATAGCGTCAGCTTAGCGGAAAACCTCAAGTCCACCCTCACCCCTACCCCCCACCCCCCAAAAAAATATTCGAATATATTTTTGATTCTGAGG
Source organism: Anguilla rostrata (assembly GCF_018555375.3). NCBI lineage: Eukaryota > Metazoa > Chordata > Actinopteri > Anguilliformes > Anguillidae > Anguilla > Anguilla rostrata. The sequence continues at coordinate 266,432 of NC_057937.1, forward strand.
GAGGCACTTCAGAATAATGTATTTAACAGTAAACAGGGAGGAGAAACATCCAAGAGGGGATATTTAGGCTCCCTCACAGCTGCACTGCATGAAAAATGTAAAACCTTCCTAAAATAACGGCATAAATGAGTGATGATGAGCGGGACTGTCTGCTATTCGGCTCGTTCCCCTGCTGGACGCGGCTACGGCGTCTCCAGAGAGGCGCTTCACAGAACGGCCCAAATCACACGCGCTATCCACACAACCCAGAGGCATGAAGCAGACCGCACTCTGCTGTGTCTGCATGTCACACAACCCAGAGGCACGAAGCAGACCGCACTCTGCTGTGTCTGCATGTCACACAACCCAGAGGCACGAAGCAGACCGCACTCTGCTGTGTCTGCATGTCACACAACCCAGAGGCACGAAGCAGACCGCACTCTGCTGTGTCTGCATGTCACACAACCCAGAGGCACGGAGCAGACCGCACTCTGCTGTGTCTGCATGTCACACAACCCAGAGGCACGAAGCAGACCGCACTCTGCTGCGTCTGCATGTCACACAACCCAGAGGCACGAAGCAGACCGCACTCTGCTGCGTCTGCATGTCACACAACCCAGAGGCACGAAGCAGACCGCACTCTGCTGCGTCTGCATGTCACACAACCCAGAGGCACGAAGCAGACCGCACTCTGCTGTGTCTGCATGTCACACAACCCAGAGGCACGAAGCAGACCGCACTCTGCTGTGTCTGCATGTCACACAACCCAGAGGCACGAAGCAGACCGCACTCTGCTGTGTCTGCATGTCACACAACCCAAAGGCACGAAGCAGACCGCACTCTGCTGTGTCTGCATGTCACACAACCCAAAGGCACGAAGCAGACCGCACTCTGCTGTGTCTGCATGTCACACAACCCAGAGGCACGAAGCAGACCGCACTCTGCTGTGTCTGCATGTCACACAACCAGGAGGCACGAAGCAGACCGCACTCTGCTGTGTCTGCATGTCACACAACCCAGAGGCACGAAGCAGACCGCACTCTGCTGTGTCTGCATGTCACACAACCCAGAGGCACGGAGCAGACCGCACTCTGCTGTGTCTGCATGTCACACAACCCAGAGGCACGGAGCAGACCGCACTCTGCTGTGTCTGCATGTCACACAACCCAGAGGCACGAAGCAGACCGCACTCTGCTGTGTCTGCATGTCACACAACCCAGAGGCACGAAGCAGACCGCACTCTGCTGTGTCTGCATGTCACACAACCCAGAGGCACGAAGCAGACCGCACTCTGCTGCGTCTGCATGTTTTCAGATGACAAAAGCAGACTTCAGGATGCACCGGATAATTCCTAATGGGTGCTGTTGTTAGCGTAAGCAACTTTACAATAAGCAACCAATAACACCTCCCCCCTTTCTTAATAACCACAAAGGAAGCTGTGCAAATGTGTTGACTGTAGTATCACCCAAATAGCCGGGCAGAGTTTGGGTCAGTGCTGATGTCACACACTAACATCCCACATGCCGAATCAAGCCCATCTGGTACCGAGGTGTTACGTTTGTTTGGTGAATCCTCCCACTGCACTGAGTGATAAAGATAAACTGACACACATCATCCTTTCGTAACTGGTAAATGAGTGATAAAGATAAACTGACACACATCATCCTTTCGTAACTGGTAAATGAGTGATAAAGATAAACTGACACACATCATCCTTTCATAACTGGTAAATGAGTGATAAAGATAAACTGACACACATCATCCTTTCATAACTGGTAAATGAGTGATAAAGATAAACTGACACACATCATCCTTTCATAACTAGTAAATGAGTGATAAAGCTAACACACATCATCCTTGCATAAGTGTCACATGAATAAGCAGCCATGACATTCAGCGCTGGGTGAATGAGTGACTGGGTGAATGAGTGATGCTGGGTGAATGAGTGACTCTGGGTGAATGAGTGATAATGGGTGAATGAGTGACTCTGGGTGAATGAGTGATAATGGGTGAATGAGTGATGCTGGGTGAATGAGTGACTGGGTGAATGAGTGATAATGGGTGAATGAGTGATGCTGGGTGAATGAGTGATGCTGGGTGAATGAGTGATGCTGGGTGAATGAGTGACTCTGGGTGAATGAGTGATAATGAGTGAATGAGTGATGCTGGGTGAATGAGTGACCTCAGCGTGCTCACGCAGAGCCATTACAGGGGCATCCTCCAGCTGAGCAGCAGCATGGATCTGCATTCACACGCTCCCTGAGGAGAAGCATGTGCCTGCAGCAGACACACAGAGGTCAGAGGTCAGGGTGGTTTCCTACACAGATTAGGTTAGGGTTCCTGGTGCACATGGAAAGCACAGTTCAAGGTACATATTTTGTTTTACACATTATCAAATTCCTTGTATTTTCAGATGTTACTCTCCCAGGTTTATCAAAGCAGGGCACTCACTACACAGATAATGGGAACATAATCGGGTCCACAGATTTTTACATTTTTAATCAGCTAAATACACCAATAAAAACATTGAGAGTATTAGAAGGGCCACAGCTAAATACACCAATAAAAACATTGAGAGTATTAGAAGGGCCACAGCTATGATTTTGCAGGCTCAGGACAACATGCACTAAGAAACCTGTCCGTCGAACCCACACACCTGTAAACCTGTCTGTCTAACACACACACACACACACACCTGTAAACCTGTCTGTCTAACACACACACACCTGTAAACCTGTCTGTCTAACACACATACCTGTAAACCTGTCTGTCTAACACACACACCTGTAAACCTGTCTGTCTAACACACATACAGCATGCTCCTGTAAACCTGTCCACTTTGTGTTTTTCCCCTGTCATACCTTCCCTGTTTTGCTTACCTGGATCATCACTGCAAATGCAAATGAAAGATTCAGTCCTGGACTGTGCTTGTTTGTGTGCAGATGCTGATGAAGGTCTGACTGAAGGCAGCACAGTCTCGTGCCACGCCATTCCCCAACAGCCAGTAAACAGACCCCAGCGTGGGCAGAACGCTTCCCACAAAGCCCCAGGCACCACGGCTTAAGCACTACTTTAGAGCAGCAAGGCGTACTCACCCATAGGGATCATGCAAAGCCCTCATTGTCTGTCTCTGAGTGTATGCTAATGGATGCATGCACGCCCAGAGTAATTATAAAAAGATTTTTTTTATGTGATTGTTATCGCTGATTATTGCGGTGCATTTTTTTCTAATTGCCATCTTTGTTTTTGTAATATAATCAGAACATTGCTATGTAATTGTTATGGAAGTATTGTATTTCATAATGTATGAACAGATTGCTTGTGGGCTATGAAATACAATAGTTTAAAAGGGCGAATCTGAAGAAGAATGCGCACTACATCAGACTGAGAGATCGCTTGCTTCCCCACTTCACGTGCCGTAAGCAGGCTTGTTTGTACATCCAACAGTTATTCCACATCGATCTAATAGTAAATGTGCAAGCGGACCGCGTCTCTGCAACATGTTATTATCAATCAACCAAAAAACTGCCCTACAATATGAATTATAAAGGGCCTAATTCGGGCCATGTGGTGAGACGCAATTTGGCGAAGCCAACGGCGCGTGAGCTGAAGCGCACAATTTAATGTGGTTGTCCTGCTACGTCCTACATTCATGCATTTATTGTAATGAACGATTTGCCAAATATCCACTACGCAATCCTAATGATAGGAAACTATTCAAAGTATAACGTCATGTGATAGACAATTTCATTATGAGTGTGTTCATTTTAGTTGCAGCCAATTCGTGTAGCTAATTCGTTGCCAAATGTTCCGACCAATATAAACAGAACGCAGCATCAAACTAAGACTGCTAGGCGTACTGATTTATTACACCTTACAGGTGAAATGTTATTTATTTGTGTGTAGATATGCCACGTCTGGAATTTAGCTATACATTAAATTATAGCTTTATATCTGGTGATGCAAAAATAAACTCTAATAAAAATACATAATCAATTGAATGTATCATGTCTGTCTTCTTCTGATTGCCCTAATTTGTTTTGGAAGTTAATCTTCAGTCGGGATCAAGATATATAAACAACCCACAAGATCGAAAAGCCTCCGTCTCCGCCGATATTTGGCTGTAAACTGCCAGTTCCCAAATTTGATGGAGGGTGCGCTGTCCTACCTGGCTTTGAATCGCGCACGCAGGGGAAAGTTCGGCTGACATTAATAAGCACAGAAATGCAGAACTCACCTCGTGCAGTCTATCGAAGGACGCTGTTATTCGCAATCCAAGTATGATGGTGAAATAGATGGAGAGATTATTGGAAAATCTCAAATGTACCTCTAGTCCAAGGGTGCTGTCAGTAAAATCTTCCTCTTTAGCGTCTCTAATCTCTACTAAGCTCAGCCTGCCTCTCTCTCCTCGCCCCCCTCCCTCTTAGACGGACTTACGGGCATCTCACCCTCTCTCTTTCCTCATCCTTGACAATTTCTCTTTCTCAATTTCTCGTTATCTCCCCCTCTTTTTCTTTCACTTCCTCTTTATAAGTAAACAATTTGTCCAGTCTTGTTGAATTAACACACCTAATACATATTGTAAAAAATTTTTTTTTTTAAAACGGACGACAACATAAATAAACATTTACGCAATAAAAATACTGAACAATCCTCCCTTACAGTGAATCGGCGAATAAATGGGTAGGTCAATGTCGCCACCTGCTGGCATACTCGGGTAACGCCCCGTAACTTTTGTCGCGGGCGCCGTACTATGCCAGCCACCCGGTTAAATTGAGGGCTAGTGTACTGCACGCGCAGATGCTAAGCATTTACAGCGTCAAAACAAATATTCTCCTATTCCTTGAGTCAAGTCGGCAGCTAACGGCTTAGATCCCTGTAATTTGATATAAAGTACAAAACATGGAAAAAAGTGTTCTTTATGGCTGTTCATTTAAAAACACATGTCTTGGAGATTTTCGTACGTGTGTAGGAACCTTATTTATGGTAAGATAATGGATATTTGAGGGATATGGTAAAGGTCATAAAAACATCACTGTGATATCATTTCTGCACTTTAAATAAGCATCTTTAAATGAGTTGAGATGGGCCTCTCCGCTTCACTGCAAAGTGCTTTGATATCATGAAATGCACAATGTAAATGAGATTAATCATTTATGGCATTCAGGGTAATGTTGTAAGTAACATTTTTAGATAATCTATTAAAAAAAAGCCCTCACCTCCTACACAGTAGCTTTGGAAGCGTTCTGATGAAAATAATTTTATCTGCGCATAGTGGATTGGCACTTCATGCGTTAAGGTGAATGCCAGGGGCTCAGGAATCCGGTCTGGTTTCTGGTTTGGATGATTCCCTGACACCTCTGCATGCATCAGGGTGGAAAGAAGGAAATACACCGCTTGAATTGTAAGGGTGTCCTGAGAAATTTTCTGTGACGCCAAAACTATTTTTTTTTGCAGTTTACAGAGGGAAAGGGGTGCCCTCCTCTCCGGGTGCCGAAAGTAGAGCATTCCAAGCTATCTTGCTATTAATTGTTTCTTTATTCTTAAATATGAATATTTAAAATGAATTTAGGAAATCCATTCCGAATGAAGAATGTCTTTTCATTCATGCATCGTTGAGAAAAGAACGCATACTTTCGAGTTTTGCCGAATACACAATTTTGTCCATCATGACATTCCGTACAGTGTAAAATCTTCTACTTCCGGAGTCGGAGAAAAGGTCACAAGCTCCCACGCTGTCAGAAGAAACGCTTAACATTCGAATTTCGTGTTATAAAAATATACTTTCAGCTCCAATTCAGAGATGTTAAAGATTGAAGGATTGGGCCCCAAAATGGACCCAGAGGAGATGAAGCGAAAGATGCGAGAAGACGTGATCTCATCGCTGCGGAACTTTTTAATTTATGTTGCCCTTCTCAGAGTCAGTAGGTATCCTACCTGGATGGCTAATTTCAGACCACATTAGCCGGCTGCATCGATTCTGTTGTTCCGACTGTTCCAGCGGTCACGGGTTTTTAACGCACGGTTTAGTGTGAGCTAATGTCTGAAGGGTGTGCCGAGGTGTCGCGTTGTAGCTACATAGCTACAACTATCGTTTGCTAGTCAGAATAAGGTCCTGACTCATATTAAACCGACGGGATAGGTGGCTGTAACTACATTGTGCAGCTGCGGTTACTTATCTGGGTCTACCGACAACGTATCTTAACACAGTATTTTGGAATGTCGCCACGCTAAGCTACTCACGACTAGAAATGAATAACCAGCTACCCGAGAGGCTGTTGTGACATTGCAGTTATATTTCCCAAAACGTTTTCACGAGGAGCGCAGAAGTCTTACATCGGGGCCAATAAATTGCCCTTCTTTACAAAAACGGAAACGTAGGGAGCAGAAAAAAACATCTAAGACTAGCAGTTTGGCTATTCCAGTTAAGTATAAGTGCAACAGCACACGTATAAAATGGTTATTGTTATCTTGAAATATAAAATATAATTTATGATACCAAGTTTGCGTAAAAAACCGTAGATGGTGTAACAAGCTGACGTGACCAATAAGACTAAATGTCCAGCATCCTCATTTATCTTATTGCGTGTAGTGGCTGAAACATCCTGATTATTGCGCAGACAGAAATGCACCCATGAGGGACTGTGCATAATGAAACATAATACATTTCCCAGTATCATTATAACAGTAGTGATTAATTATTATTATTATTATATACAGATAACAGATTTTTATTTTGTAGGGGTAAGATACGGCATGTCTGGATGACATTGTTTCTACTTGTCCTTGTAGCACCTTACGTTCTTAAGAAGCTGGACAGCATATGAAGTGGACACAACCCCCAAGCCCCTACGCCCCCAATTCCTGGGAGACGATCAGGAACCGGAAGCTGGAGATTTCAAAAGCATCACTGATCCAGAAATTCAGAAGTCTGACCAGCAGACGCGTTTAAGATAAAAGCAGCTTCCAGTGAACTATGTGGTGTACAGTAGCCTAATATGTTTGTTTTGCCTTTTTTATTATATTAAACACAAGCTAATGAACGTATTTTGGTGTGATTCATTATCGCAAACCGGCTCAGAATTCCAGTTCTATCAGCTATAAAACGTTAAAGGGTACATGTAGTTTAGGAGAGGAACAGGTGTCCCAGATTTATTGCTATGGGGTGCTTTGTTCATCAGTTAAACAGAAAGATGTTTTGCTCGAAAGCAGTGTTAACTATTCAAGGGTCTTGCCTAGTTTCAGCTTTGTCACCTGTGGCAAAATGTAGACATTATGATGTATATAATATATAGAGTATATACAGGGAAATTGATTATGAAATATTTACATTAATGTGATTTTATAATAATTCTAAATGACATTTAAAATTTGAATTGTTGAAATGTATTGTTATACGAGATTGCTCAACTTAAACCATTTGATTGCAACGTCATTAAATTATTATTTCGGGGTGGGTGGGGGCACTCGACCTAGAATAAAACATTAAAAACTCCCCGTTTTTACCCGTAGACGCAGTGGACTGTCCGCTTGGCAGGTCAGGTTGTGTACTAACGTACTCCTTTATCCGGTCTTCTCAATTATTTGTGGCGCTGGCAGTTGCCAAGGCCTTGATCGGGAGAACGACGTGAGATTGGACTGACGTAATTGGTTACAGACTCGCAGCCTCTCACTAAAGGTTAACGACGCCAATGATGTGAATCCGCGTTAGTTCCCTACGGTAAATGCTTTCTGTTGATTACAAATCAATAAATAGCAAGAACAGTGTCGATTTAGCGGTCCTCTAAAACAAAGGACTGCAACGGCTGCGCAAGAACAAGAAACTAGGCATCAGTGGAGATTCCTGACCGACACAATATCAGCGGATCTCATTTGTTGTTAACTGGAAAACCAGTGAACAAAACATCCGCTACTGTACCGCGAGACAGACACGGCTACTATTCTCCACTCTGAAAGAGCACGTCCTGTGTAGTCCAACTTGAATCCCCCACCCCCTTACAACTCTTCTAAGCAAGCACACCCCAGTCTCTACGCCTTGTCGTAAAGGATAGGGCTACAAAAACGTCGTCCGATGCTTTTCCATTTACGCGTTGCTGTCTGGATATTGCTCTGTTTTGATTCCGAAGAAAGGACTGGGATCGGGCAATAACCTACTACGTGCCTTTGTTCAGCTGAAATAGGAACGGTAAGTTACATATTTATTTTAACGTGTGGTATTATACGAAATCCATCATGCATTAACCCCGTTCTTCTCGGAGTGAAGAATGCGAGGCGCTTAGCGGTCGTCTATAGCGGAAATCCAATCGTACGCACATCCAAGGTTTCTGAAACAAAGTTGGGTGCATCTAAGCTATTTCGCCTAGGCTACCACATTTTAGAATCGCGACACACTCAACACAATCGCGACGTTATAATGCCTGCATTTTTGTGGTATCTGGCAATTACTGGCTTGATTTAAGAAATCGACAGTAGCTGAATGTATACATTATTTGTAATACTTAGGTGAACACATGTTGTTTTAGGCCAGATTTAAAGTTCCCCTTGTTACCCCTTTCCAGCAGTTTGCCCCCATTTAATCGCGTTGTCCAACATCTAACATGCCATTGATACGTTTGTTTCCCTGTGGCTACTCGTGTCACTCATTCTGCCCTTGGTGTTGGACAGTGAGTATTGGCAGAATTCTCATTTGGCCGATTCATGCGTGATCTCGTTTACGGAATTACCCAATTTAGGCTGCTTTTAATGAGGATGGCATTTAGGCCATTTCCCCCATTGCTGCTGAACGTAACATCAAAGAAAAAGAAAAATTTTACACTTTATCATAATGATGTTGACCATCGTATATAACCAGCGGTTAACGTCGCTCAATGCACACTAGCTAATCATTAACCGTTGCTTGCTCTATTAAGTTTGCACTAGTGGTTATGCTCCAGTTTTCAGCTTTGAATTGCTAAAGAAATATACAATTCTCTTGTTCTGTCTGAAATGAACTGATTATTTCAGTGAATAAGGTCACACGCTGAGGTGGATTTGCAAAACTAGGTAGGTGAAGTTATATAGGTGCAGTTTTTGCAGTAGCTACACAGTGCAGTTCTCACATGGGACAGCGGTCTCCATAGTCTTTGTTAGATTCATTAGGGCGCTTCGTAAATTGACCTGGAGTCAGACGGGCGCTCATCACGACAGGAGTTTCCATCGGTTCACGCGCATCGGTTCACGCGCTGCGGCTCCCTGGCCTGCGGTTCCGCAGAGATGCACAACAACACATTAGGGCACAATGCGCATTCAGCGCCGCGAGACAGAGCACGCGGCCGCAAACGTGTGTAAGGGACGGAGGGGTTTTAACTTAGCGATGAAAATGGGAGCAGACTTACCCGCAAGCAGGGTGTTTTCCCCAGGATGCTGTTGAAGGTATTAATCCTGTTCACAGTCCCTGTTTTTAAACCTGGCCAGGGTTCCTCCAGGCTCTCGCTGACTCTGTGCTCTGCGTCCAGGCTGGAACGGAGGCCATGGAGGTGGGCAGCCTGCCGGTGGAGGTGTGGCGGCTGATCCTGGCCTACCTGGCGCTGCCGGACCTGGGCCGCTGCAGCTTGGTGTGCCAGGCGTGGCGCGAGCTCATCCTGAGCCTGGACAAGACCCGCTGGCGCCAGCTGTGCCTGGGCTGCCCCGCGTGCCGCCACCCCAACTGGCCCAACCGGCCGCAGCTGGAGCCGGCGTCCTGGAGGGAGGCGCTGCGGCAACACACGGTGGCCAGCCGCACCTGGACCCGGCACGGCCCCGAGCCCGGCTCCTCCAGCTGCCTCTACCTGTTCCGCCGCCGGCAGAGCCGCCGGGCCTGGCACGCGGGCCCCGGGCGCGAGCACGAGACCCTCCGGGGGGCGCTGTCCGCGGCGGGACCCTACGACAGGGTGGTGCTGCACCCCGGGGTGTACGAGGAGCAGGCAGAGGTGATCCTGAGGGTGCCCGTGGAGATCGTGGGCAAGGGGAAGCTGGGGGAGGTCACCCTGCTGGCCTGCATGGACCAGCAGTGCCCCACCGCCAGGCTCTGCAACCTGGTCCTCATGCCAGCCTGGTTCTCTCCTGTGGTCTACAAGGTGTGTGCCTGAGCGTAGGGCAAACAGCTTTATGTACCCGTCATGTGATTTACGCACCAAAGCGTCTGTTTATAATACACAGTGAAGTGCTCAGTGTTAAATAAACTCTTAGGGAGTACATATGGTCCCAACTTAACTCATATGTACTCTGTTAGAGTTGAATTAACACGGGACATTTCACTGTGCGGAGGAGAAAGTTCTGGGAGCATCAGCAGTGTGTGATTGCGGCTCATACTCAGAGTGACGTGTGTGTGCTTAAGCTGAGGCGTCGTGTTTGTGTGGCTGTTCCCTGGAGTAGGGGGAGGACCCTGCGCGTGCCGAGGAGGCAGCAGAGAAACAGGCTCCTCTGCTGGGGGGGCTCTGACTGTGACTGGCTGTGGCTCACTTCTCTGTTTCGTGTCCCCCCCCCAGACGAGCTCGGGACACGTGCAGCTTGATAACTGTAACGTGGAGGGGGGCCAGCTGCAGGTGCGAGGTCCCGGGACCTGCCAGGCGCGCTTCTGCTCCTTCGGGCCAGGCAGCCGGGCCCACTTCCAGGGCGTGGCCCTCAGCCTGCTGGACAGCTGCGACTTCTCTGGCAGCGACGGAGCGTCCGTCACCGTGGAGGGCCCGCCCACCTCCGACCGCAACTGGGCCTGCAGACACCTGGCGGCCTTGGCCAGGTCGTCCCCCGCCCCCGCCCCCACCGGGGACCGCCCCCACAGCCCCCACCTCCCCCACGGCCCTCACAGTACCCCCGGTCCCCCCGCCCCCCCTGGCCTGTGGCCCCCGGGGGTGGGCATCACCCTGGGGGAGCTGTGGGGGAAGGGAGGAGAGCGGACGCTGCGGCACTGCAGGGGGCGGGGGGGTGGCGCTTTTGGGGGGGGCACCATGATTGGAGACAGCTGCAGCGAGAGCGAGCCGAGTGGGGAGGAGGAGGAGGAGGAGGAAGAGGAAGGAGAGGCTGCTTTCAACCCGGCGCTCTACAGACTCTCTCACAGTGGCCATGGTCTCTCTCACCTTCTGGAGCAGTTCCCCAGCTCGTCCTGTGCCCCGCACAGCCCCCCCGCTGCCCCCCCCGAACTGCGCACCCTGCAGGAGGAGCTGGAGCAGGACAGGGAGGCGCAGGCTCTGGCGCGGGTGGTCCTGGGGTGCCTGGTGCGCCGCTGTCTGTTCCGGGACGGAAAGGGGGGCGTGCTGGTGTGCAGCCACGGCCACGCCCGCATGGAGGGCAACGTGTTCCGCGGCCTGACCTACGCCGTCCGCTGCGTCCAGAACGCCAAGGTACCACCGCTCTGTGAGTTTGCCGCTGCTCTGCGAGTTTGCCCCTGCTCTGTGTGTTTGCCCCTGCTCTGTGAGTTTGCCCCCTGCTCTGTGAGTTTGCCCCTGCTCTGTGAGTTTGCCCCCTGCTCTGTGAGTTTGCCCCCTGCTCTGTGAGTTTGCCCTCTCTGCCTGCGAGTTTGCCCCCCGCTCTGTGTAGTTTGCCCCCCGTCTGTGAGTTTGCCCCTGCTCTGTGAGTTTTCCCCCTGCTCTGAGAGTTTGCCCCCCGCTCTGAGTTTGCTTGTTTGCTTGATCCCTGCACCAGTACGGTTGGGTTTGCTTAATGTGGATATCATACATACCGCACTCTCTCTGCCTCACGCTGTCCCGTGGTTTGCTCATTCTGACTCCGCCCCTCCCCGTCAGATCGTCATGCTGTGGAACGAGGTGTGCGGCTGCCGTGCGTCGGGCGTGTTCCTGCGCCTCTCAGCAGCCGGCCTCATCGCCGAAAACAACATCCACTCCAACGCTGAGGCGGGGCTGGACATCCGCAAGGGGGCCAACCCCATCGTCCTGGTAACGTCCTGAAATTCTGCACCCAACCCCATCATCCTGGTAACGTCCCGAAATTCTGCAGCCAACCCCATCGTTCTGGTAACGTCTCAAAATTCTGCAGCCAACCCCTTTGTCCTAGTAACGTCCCAAAATTCTGCAACAAACCCCATCGTCCTGGTAACGTCCCTAAATTCTTCAACAAACCCCATCGTCCTGGTAACGCCCCTAAATTCTGCAACTAACCCCATCGTCCTGGTAACGCCCCTAAAATCACTGCAACAGTGGACTGCTGCAGACTCCTGGCAACAGAAACAAATTACGCTGCCAATATATACTCCGTCTGAACAAAACAAAACTACCACACCGGTAAACAAACGCCAAGTGCATTAAAAAGGACGGCAGGCGACTGTAAATATACATAATGGGAAAAAGGATCTGGACTCTCTCAGTTAAATCTGCTTCACTGTCTGGCAGACTCTGAGGGGAGGATTAGTCCAGGTTCAGAAAAGAGCTGAAGCACCTGACCGGAGAGTTTGCCCAGTATTGACCGCACGGATATATTGTGTAATTTATCACAGGGACTAGACTGGATTCTATTCTTTCCCCATAGTTTACAGTGGAAACTCTGTCTCTGTGAACACTGAGCTTGCACTGCTTATTTTAAAATAATTTATTTGGAAAGAAAGGCTGCTTTTTCTTGTCACTGTCAGATTCACGATTTGCTTTCTTCTCTCTGAAGTGTAACAGAATACACAGTGGTCTGCGTTCTGGAATTGTTGTCCTTGGAAACGGGAAAGGTTCCATCCGGAGCAACCAGATCTACGGCAACAAGGAGGCAGGGATCTACATCCTGTACAATGGAAACCCTGTGGTGAGGTGTGTGCAGGGCTGGAGGCTGGTCATGGGGCTTCCAGGAGCTCAAGCCGTCCTGTTTCAGTCACACACTGCACATGTGCTCTCAGCTTGTGAATGCCTTGTCAGGGAACCTTTCCATGAGGGAAAGAAGAAGAGCAGCACATAGTTTTCTTGTCTGGTGGGATTAAAGGCAGGCGCATTTCGATGTGTTTTTCAGCGGGAATCGCATCTTCCAGGGCCAGGCTGCAGGCGTTGCCGTGAATGAGAACGGCCGGGGGCTGATTGTTGGTACGCATCACTTCCTGTGGCCACTTCACTGTGCACGGTCTCTGTGAGGCCGAGCTCTGCTGCACAAACCCTTTCTGAATTCTGCCAGTACACAGCTTATTGTTCTGGTACACAGTTTACTGTTCTGGTACACATTTTACTGTTCTGGTACACATCTTACTGTTCTAGTACACAGTTTACTGTTCTGGTACACAGTTTACTGTTCTAGTACACAGCTTACTGTTCTGGTACACAGTTTACTGTTCTGGTACACATCTTACTGTTCTAGTACACAGTTTACTGTTCTGGTACACATCTTACTGTTCTAGTACACATCTTACTGTTCTAGTACACAGTTTACTGTTCTGGTACACATCTTACTGTTCTAGTACACATCTTACTGTTCTAGTACACAGTTTACTGTTCTGGTACACATCTTACTGTTCTAGTACACATCTTACTGTTCTAGTACACAGTTTACTGGTCTGGTACACATCTTACTGTTCTAGTACAGTTTCCTGTTCTGGTACACATCTTACTGTTCTAGTACACATCTTACTGTTCCAGTACACAGCTTATTGTTCCAGACTGCTTTTATAGAGCATAAATCTGAGCTTCTTCATTATTGATCCTCTCTACTGAACAGCTTGGCCTAGTTCTTTGCAGATTATCACAGATTATCATTTTACAGTTGAGCTAAAATTTAAGTGTATGATAGTTTAAAATATGTCATCTCTGGAAATAAGGTTTTTAAAAATGAACAGTCAGCCTAGAGGAAGGCAGAACTGAGTAATGTCATACCTGCTCCTCCTACCCCACAGAGAATGTGATTTGGGAGAACCAGTGGGGAGGTGTGGATATCAGGAGAGGAGGCGACCCGGTCCTGAGGAACAACTTCATCTGTCATGGCTACTCCGACGGTGTGGTGGTGGGCGAAAGGGGCCGAGGACTCATCGAGGGAAATCACATCTACTGTAGGCACCCTTGCCCCGGATCACAAATATATGATTAGAGTGTTCGTAACTGAACATTCTAATGCTGATGTCACAATCACTACTGGTAACTGAAAGCAGTGGAGTTCTAGAACACTGACTTAGAATAGATAACAGATACATTCCTACGATCACAAATTATATTGTCTGTTACTGAAAGGTTCTGAAAAGTGAGGAATGTTCAGACAGGCTCTTTGGTCTGGGCAGGTAACGGCGGCTGTGGCGTTTGGGTGATGTCCTCCAGCCTGCCGCAGCTCTCGGGTAACCGCATCGCGCACAACTGCGTGTACGGCGTGGCGGTGTTCTGCTGCAAGGACGCCGCAGACGCGGGGGGTGGGGCTGGGCCCGGGGCTGGCTACCTGCTGGGCCACGGAGGGGGCGTAGCGGGGGGGCATGACAACTTCAACGAGGAGGGCGAGCTGCTGGCGTGGGAGAGCGACCTGGACAGCGAGGACGAGCGGCACTCCGCCCACCGACCCGTCAGCGTGGCGCTGCTGGAGGGCAACTACATCGCCCACAACGGAGGTGCGTGGGCATGAGTGTGTGGGCACGGGAGCGTGGGCATGAGTGTGTGGGCATGGGAGTGTGGGCATGAGGGTGTGGGCACGGGAGCGTGGGCATGAGTGTGTGGGCATGGGAGCGTGGGCATGAGTGTGTGGGCATGGGAGTGTGGGCATGAGTGTGGGCATGGGAGCGTGGGCACGGGTCTGTGGGCACGGGAGCGTGGTCATGAGTGTGTGGGCATGGGAGCGTGGGCACGGGAGTGTGGGCATGGGTCTGTGGGCACGGGAGTGTGGGCATGGGTCTGGGCTTGGGAGCGTGGGCACTGGAGCGTGGGTATGGATCGGTGGGCACGGGTGTGTGGGCACCGGTGCGTGGGCACGGGTATGTGGGTATGTATGTGTGGGCACCGGTGGGTGGGCACGGGAGTGTGGGTATGGATGTGTGGGCACCGGTGCGTGGGCACGGGTCTGTGGGCACGGATGTGTGGGTATGGATGTGTGGGCACCGGTGCATGGGCACGGGAGTGTGGGTATGTATGTGTGGGCACCGGTGCGTGGGCACGGGAGTGTGGGTATGGATGTGTGGGCACCGGTGCGTGGGCACGGGTCTGTGGGCACGGATGTGTGGGCACCGGTGCGTGGGCACGGGTCTGTGGGCACGGGAGTGTGGGTATGGATGTGTGGGCACCGGTGCGTGGGCACGGGTCTGTGGGCACGGATGTGTGGGTATGGATGTGTGGGCACGTGTGTGTGGGCACGTGTGTGTGGGCACCGGTGCGTGGGCACGGGTCTGTGGGCACGGATGTGTGGGTATGGATGTGTGGGCACCGGTGCGTGGGCACGGGTCTGTGGGCACGGATGTGTGGGCACCGGTGCGTGGGCACGGGTCTGTGGGCACGGATGTGTGGGCACCGGTGCGTGGGCACGTGTGCGTGGGTATGCATGGGTGAAGCCTCACTCGGCAGCTCTGGGGGGGTGTGTAATTCGGCTCGCTCCCCCTCAGCGGTGGGGCTGTATGTGAAGACCAGCGAGGCGCTCAACGTGGCGGGAAACGCCGTGCACGGCAACAAGGGCGCCGGCGTCTCCGTGCTGCAGAGCGGTCAGCTGACCCGGCTGCTGGCCAACTGCGTCTGCGGCAACGCCCGCGCCGGGGTCGCCGTGGAGATGGGCTGCCAGGTGGAGCTGCGCGGCAACGGTGTCTATGACAACGGTGGCCACGGCGTCAGCTGGCGTGGCGACGGGCAGATCATGGAGAACGACATGGTGGGGAACCGGGGCAGCGGCATACGGCTGGCGGAGAGCGCCGACGTCAAGGTGAGCCAGGCCGGCACGGGGTGTGGGCGCAGCGGGGTGGGGGCGCAGCAGGGTGTGGGCGCAGCGGGGTGGGGGCGCAGCGGGGTGGGGGCGCGGCTGGGTGGGGGTGCGGCTGGGTGTGGGCGCAGCGGGGTGGGGGCGCAGCAGGGTGGGGTGCGGCTGGGTGTGGGCGCAGCGGGGTGGGGGCGCAGCGGGGTGGGGCGCGGCTAGGTGTGGGCGTGGCAGGTTGCGGTGGGTTGGGGGTGTGGCAGGTTGGGGACATGGCTGGGTGCGGGCGTGGCGGGGTGTGGGTGCAGCTGGGTGGGGGTGCGGCTGGGTGTGGGCGTGGCAGGTTGAGGGTGCGGCTGGGTGTGGGCGTGGCAGGTTGCGGTGGGTTGGGGGCGTGGCAGGTTGGGGACATGGCTGGGTGCGGGCGTGGCGGGTTGGGTTGTGTTGAGGGCAGGGCGGGGCGGGTCGCGGATTGAGCCGTGCGGTCTCTCTGGCCTGCCGCAGGTCCTGAGGAACCGGGTCCAGCCGGGGCGTGGCAGCGGCATCGCCGTGCTGGCGCAGGTGAGGGGGCAGGTGCAGGAGAACACGCTGTTCCAGAGCCGGCCCGGCAGCACCAAACCGCTGCTCCACCACGACCCCGCCAACAGCGCCTGTCTGCTGCTCAACAACACCCTGCGCAGCTGCTCCAAGACCAGGCAAGCAGCGCCATGCGAACAGCGCCATGCGAACAGCGACCGGGACCCGCCCGGCTCAGCCCGGCTGTAGCACCGACTTACACCAACACACTTCACTTTAGAGCTTCATCTGGCCCCCTGAACTGGCAGGACTGTGGAATTTCAGTTCCTTACGATAATATAAGGCTGCTAAACCTCTACTCACAGTACTGTTTAGCTGTGTTAAAAATAGCCTCAATCACATATATTTTTAAACCTTGGGAACCTGATAATTAGCATTTCAGGCTTAAAGGTGCGGTATGTAAAATTGTTTCAGAACAACAAACGTAATGGGTGAAACATGCTTAAGCAAAAATATTGAATTCAAAATACAGTTGTAGTGCAGTATCTCTAACTTTCTTGCTGTTTTTTAAAATCTTTGTCACTGTAGCCAGCTAACGCTGACTCTACCTAGCCATCAATACTGCGTCAAACTCAGCCATTTTTTCCATTATCATACTTGCTATAGCCCACAGCTGTAAATGAAAACTATAGCTATGACTATGGCATTGAGTTTCCTACGCATGAATGAGATATGATGCACTGCACTCTCCCTACTGTCCTCTCTCCAGTACTTCGATGTCAGGAAGTGTGTGTGCTATAATGTGTGTGTGTTATAATGAATGTCTTTGGAGGGAGAGCTGAGGGGAGGGGGCAGGAGTTTGTGGAACGTTTCTTTAAAAATCCAGCTCTCTCCTGGTTGTTTCTCCAAACTTACATACCACACATTTAAGTCCCACTTTGAGCAGGAGGGATTTTACGGTGTCAGGGGTTTGTTGTGTTACCTTAATGAGTTTCCTTAACTCATTCTGCTGTGTTCGACTCCCTCTCAGCCAATCAGACACCCTCTGGGCCCTGGAGAACCCCTTGCCACGCCCGCAGCGGAACGGCCAATCAAGCGCAGCCCTGTCTGGCACCCCCGCCCATCACGCCACGAGCGGCAGCATCACCACCAGGGTGGAAAGTGGTTGCCATAACAACAGCAGCGTCCTCTGCTCCATCCTGTGAGCTCCTCCCCTCCCCTGGGTTCTCCAGACACACCGAGTGCTCAGCGCTGAAAGTTCTCAGAACTGCATCCTAACACTGAGGGGAACATGCTGCTGTACAACCATGGAGGCTGCTGGGACTGAGTGTGACTGAATGGACCCTCCCTGCAGTACAGGGGGCTGACCAACCCAATGTTCCAGAACCAAAACAGCTGTGATCAGCATTCTGAGCGTCTGTGACATCACAGATTTGCCAGCATTCTGTATGACTGCATCCCAGGTGTCTGTGACATAGATATGATATCTTTAAACGCTTCTCCATATGGAGTCTTTCTCCTGAAGTGGACTTAGGGCGACTGGGGCGACTTAGCTCAGGAGGTAAGACCGATTGTCTGGCAGTCGGAGGGTTGCCGGTTCAAACCCCGCCCTGGGTGTGTCGAAGTGTCCTTGAGCAAGACACCTAACCCCTAACTGCTCTGGCGAATGAGAGGCATCAATTGTAAAGCGCTTTGGATAAAAGTGCTATATAAATGCAGTCCATTTACCATTTGAAGTGCCCATCGCTGACCTTCGCTGCACCCAGTGAAACGTATGAAATGGTGAATTCCTGAGACGATATTACGAGTCTCATCACTGACTCTTTTCTGAAAAGCTTTTCACCACAGTGCTAAAGGGTGGAGTGGCATCGTTACCAGAAGCCCCTGTGGAGCAAGGATTCCAGCCTCCCACCAATTAAAAATGATTCAGATTCAGGTTTTAAGCAATTTCCCTGTCAAAAAAATCACACATTTGCTCCATTATCAGTAACACGGAGCAGTTTATGTGCTGATGGTAATGAGAGCACAGACGGGCTCTGCAGGAACATGTGGCCCCTGGGGCTCAGAGAGGCAGCCTGCCCTCATGGGCATCACCCTGGGCACAGCCTCTGCTCTCAGAGAACTCACCTGTTTCAGGAAAACAGCGCTCGTGTGTGTGCGTGTGTGTGTGGAACTCGCTACATTCAGATTCATTATCTGTCCAGTCTGTTGACAATCGACCACCAATGTAAGAATCCACATCCCGCACAAGACCCTTTCATGCCACTTAAACACAATGAAACTCACTCACGGCTTCTGTGTAAAAGCTCTTCCAAGACATTTGTGCAATATCCGTTTGAAATGTGCCTACAAATGTTTGGACAACTTTTTTTAATATAAAATTTTACAAACATGGTGCATACAAGTTCTGGCTTTTCTGTGTTTCTACAAAAAAGTCATCATGAAAGTCTTTGTGCATACAATCATATTTACACTTTTTATGTCAGCAAAGCTATTTGTGCTTCAGTCAGCATTGTTAACTCTAGCTGGATTTAAGTTAATGTGAACATGATGATTCGGCCAGCTGAGAGCTGTACTGCCTTTCACAACACATGCACCAGCTAACCCCCCCCCCGGCTCTCCCGTTACTGTGGTTACCGCAGTTACTTCATCTTCTTGCGTTTGTGGCGCTGAGCCAGGCGCTCGTACTTGACCAGCGGCAGCTCCAGCGTGGCCAGCCTGTGCTCGCTCTCCGGCCCCACCCCTCCGTCCTCCGACACGGGCCGCCTGCTCAGCCTCAGGCCCATGGCCTTGGCCACCTCCAGCATCCTGCGCCGGGGGGGGGGGGGTTAGAGGAGCCAAAATGAGTCCACGCACACCGCTGTCAACAGATCTGCCAGCAAATTCAGATCATGGGAAAAACACTTTCTGCCTTACATCACAACACAAGGACAGAAGGAAGCGCTAACTGATAGGCTGGGCAGGCTTGCAGCAGGGGGCGTGGTTCTGAGTGAGCACTGAGAGAGATCAACAACAGAACCCTCTTTCTCCCCAGTGCACTGCCACAGCCCCCAGAGCCAGAGCCTCATCCCACACCTCACATCTCTGCACATCCACTCTGCTAAACCATCACCCCACATCTCTGCACATTCACTCTGCTAAACCATCACCCCACATCTCTGCACATTCACTCTGCTAAACCATCACCTCACATCTCTGCACATCCACTCGGGTGAGGTGAGGTGTGCAGAGTGGGTGAGGTGAGGTGTGCGGAGCGGGTGCGGTGTGTGGAGCGGGTGAGGTGGTGTGTGTGGAGCGGGTGAGGTGGTGTGGTGTGTGGAGCGGGTGAGGTGGTGTGGTGTGTGGAGCGGGTGAGGTGTGTGGAGCGGGTGAGGTGGTGTGGTGTGCGGAGCGGGTGTGGTGTGCGGAGCGGGTGAGGTGGTGAGGTGTGTGGAGCGGGTGTGGTGTGCGGAGCTGGTGTGGTGTGTGGAGCGGGTGAGGTGGTGAGGTGTGCGGAGCGGGTGAGGTGTGTGGAGCGGGTGAGGTGGTGTGGTGTGCGGAGCGGGTGTGGTGTGCGGAGCGGGTGCGGTGTGTGGAGCGGGTGAGGTGGTGTGTGCGGAGCGGGTGTGGTGTGCGGAGCGGGTGAGGTGGTGAGGTGTGTGGAGCGGGTGTGGTGTGCGGAGCTGGTGTGGTGTGTGGAGTGGGTGAGGTGGTGAGGTGTGCGGAGCGGGTGAGGTGTGTGGAGCGGGTGAGGTGGTGTGGTGTGCGGAGCGGGTGAGGTGGTGAGGTGTGCGGAGCGGGTGCGGTGGTGTGGTGTGCGGAGCGGGTGAGGTGGTGAGGTGTGCGGAGCGGGTGAGGTGGTGTGGTGTGCGGAGCGGGTGAGGGGGTGAGGTGTGCGGAGCGGGTGAGGTGTGCGGAGCGGGTGCTGTGGTGTGGTGTGCGGAGCGGGTGCGGTGTGCGGTGGTGAGGTGTGCGGTGTGCGGTGGTGAGGTGTGCGGTGTGCGGTGGTGAGGGAATGTAAGCGCTGAATACTCAGGACAGCGCGGGTCATTAGCGCCTGGCGCTGGTACCAGAGCAGGCCGGACTCGCTCACTTGGCCTCGGTGATCCGGAGGTCCCGGTGGAGCAGCGTGAGGTCGGCCGTCTGCTCGCCCAGGTGCAGCAGCAGCGCCAGGCTGTACGCCGCCAGCTTCACACGCATGGACGCGGGCACCAGGTTCTGAATCCTGCAGGGGAGAGAGAGAGTTCACACACAACAGACACTACGCTTCAGCCTGGTCTGACCCAACCCCCCCAGACCTGACCCAACACCTAGCCCTGCAAGCAGATGTTTGGAAAGAGAGTGTGTGTCAAAGACTCCCGTGTGAGGGGTACAGGGGGGCGAGGAGGGTGCTGGAGCTTGTGGCACACGAGGCACCCCTAAACCAGGACCAGCATGCCGTGCTCCCACAGACAGACACACACACCCACCTGCCCTGGTTGAACGTCTCCACTGCGAAGGTCCTCATGAGCTTGTTCTGGATGATGCGGGGACACCCTTCCTCCAGGCCAACTGTAGAGTCAAACGCATCAGCTACACCACATGCATTCATGACAAACATCATTAAAAGCTGTCTGTGGACTATTACAAAAGCCCGTCATTCGCACCCTACTCATATAAGATCAACATGCTACTGCACACACGGGACACCCATCCCAGGGTTCAGGGTTGGGCCCTGCAGTGGTTCCAAAATCTTCTGATGCACTTTATAAGCAAACCCTCATGTTGCCTCACCTATTCTCAAAGGTAATGTTTGTGCTGTATTATTAAATATTATTTAGCAGCAGTGCATGTAATGAGTGCTGGGTTGCCTTTGACTGGTGTGGATGTCAATTAAAAATGTAGAACATACATAAAATCACCCCCCCACCCCACGACCCACCCTGAAAGGGCATTACTAACAGCGCAGAAATGCTGCAGGCTTGGTACAGAATGATAGGCGCCTCCTATGGGTGAGGATGTCTCATAGCGCCCTGGTGCCCCTGACTCACACTTGCGGGTGATGCTCTTCTGGTGCGCCAGTTTGAGGAGGAGGGAGAGGTACCAGAGGACGCGAGCCCGCCAGTCATGTGACTCCTCAGCCCCGGAGAGCGTCTTCAGCAGCTTGAGCACGGACAGCGGGCTGGAGAGAGAGCGCCGTCAGCGTCAGAAAGAGCAGAACATACTGACCGCACAGCGAGGAGTCACAAACCCGCAAACGGACAGAGCTACGTGTTCAGTCTCACTTTCTATCCTCGTCTTAAATCAAAAGACGTTTCTCTCCACACAAGAACACAATAAATCTATAGCTCGCTGATGACTCACTCTCCTAGTGCAGATATGTAGAATGTGGCAACTGACACATCGCTAAGCGGTATAAGGAGGTGTACGGAGGTTTAAGCAGGTCTAGGGAGGTATAGGGAGGTGTATGGCTGTGTACAGTGGTGTACGGAGGTGTAAGGAGGTGTAGGGAGGTGTATGGCTGTGTATGGAGTGGTTTTGTGAGTAGGATTGTGTGAGGTGTAGAGGTGTAGGAGGTTTAGGTGTATGGAGGTGTACGAGGTGTTGTGACGGAGTGTAGTGTAAGGAGTGAGATGTTAGATGTGTAGGAGGTGTAAGTTAATTTATGTGGAGGTGTATAGAGGTGTAAGGAGGTGTACGGAGGTGTAAGGAGGTGTTCGGCGTACCTGCTGTTTTTGGCCATCTCCTCCAGGCCCTCGGGGGAGAGCTCCAGGAGCTTGCGGGCGGGAGCCTCCAGCGCCTCGTACTCCACGGGGGAGATAACTGCCACACAGTTCAGGAACTCAAGACGTCAGACTGCGCCGTAAACATCACGCTGAGACTTTAGACTGCGGTACAGGATCTGACTTCATATCTTACTGTACAACGGGCACAGAGCACATCCAGTTTTATTTCTAAATGAACAATTCAGCGGGATTTCTCTTTTTCTCCTGATTTCTGTTAGTAGACCCTCAGCACAAAACGGGCAGAGGACCCCTGCGTCCCGCGCCTCAGCCACTTCCTGCTCGTTACGGTCGAATGAGGGACAGAGATGAAGAGGTGGTGAGAAAGGGATGGAGGGCAGGACGGATGAGAACGAAGGATACGGGCATCGAACGGGTACACGTCCTGAGGCTGGGTGGCATCGGGGTCACAGGGCGGGAGATACAAAACCGTATCTGCCTGAGCCTCTGCCTGAGCGATGTCCTGCTCCAGAGCTGGAGGAGAGGGAGAGAGAGAGAGGGGAGGGGGGAGAGAGAGAGGGAGCTTGTGAGTGTGTGTGTGTGTGTGTGTGTGTAGGACAGGAGAGCGTGTGTGTGCGCATAGGACAGGAGAGTGTGTGTGTGTGTGTGTGTGTGTGTAGGACAGGAGAGAGAGTGTGTGCATAGGACAGGAGAGTGTGTGTGTGTGTGTGTAGGACAGGAGAGCATGTGTGCGTGTGTGTGTGTAGGACAGGAGAGTGAGTGTGTGTGTGTGTGTGTGTGTGTGTGTAGGACAGGAGAGTGTGTGTGTGTGTGTGTGTGTGAGCGCACACACTGCGGAGCTTCCGGTACCTTCCAGGCCCTTCTGGTCGATGATGGTGCTGGCAGCCTTGTTCACCACGTGCTGCAGAGCCTCACTGCCCACCTGGTTGAGCCGCCGGGAGCTGAGGGCTCGTTTCTGTTTGTTTGTGCCAAACGCCTCGATCAGGGAGTCCACCTAGAGCAGGGCGAGAGGGCGTCACACCCGGCCAATCACACGCCTCCGTCACACCCGGCCAATCACACGCCTCCGTCACACCAGGCCAATCACACGCCTCCGTCACACCCGGCCAATCACACGCCTCCGTCACACCCGGCCAATCACACGCCTCCGTCACACCAGGCCAATCACACGCCTCCGTCACACCTGGCCAATCACACGCCTCCGTCACACCTGGCCAATCACACGCCTCCATCACACCCAACGAATCACATGCTGGCCTGTAACCGCTGCAAAGAGAAGGCGCTCTGACTCATCCCGAGCTGCCTCAGCGGAGCGAAGAGCTCTCACCTTATCCCTGTAGGACTTTGAGGAATCTGGAGCAGACTCCCCCTCTGGAGCAGACTCCCCTGGAAGGTAAACGAAGCACATGCTTTAGTACCCAATCACAGAGAAAAGGCCACTGAGTGGGATTCTTTCTGAAATTCCTAACCTGGGATGAGGGGCTGCATGTTAAAAATCTGAGCCTTGTGCACTTCCATCTGCCTGGTGTTCTTGTCCAGGACGCCTACGTAGTACCTGTGGAGACAACGGAATAGTCGGGTGGAATCAATAAAGCCTCACTTTTCTGTCCAGCGCTGGGTAATGCAAAGCGATTCCTGGATCAGCAACAGGGTTACAGCACTGGACTGTTCAACTTACCACCTGACAGTCAAATGCACCAATAGCATTTCTTCTTTTAGAATAAATTTATATAATTTAAATGCATCAAAAACTGACATCATGACCAGGTCTACATCGGCAGTGTCAGTGACAGAACAATAAGTAATATGCATACACTTAGGCCAGTACAGGCCAGTAAATGTTTGGTCCTTTTGCACAATTCTTAAAAAGAATACGGCTCTGCAGGAAGTAGTTCAGTGTTGCCCATTTCGCATTTGGCCGAGCACAAAAACGTTTAACCTACTTGCAAAGGCTGTTGCATTTCAGGGACCCGGGTCCAAAGTTATTCCCAACATAAGAAAGTCTGTCGGTTTCAGCTACCTGTAAAGGCGAGGAACAGAACACAACGGTACTAATGTTACTGGTTCTTTTCTAACGACTCATCTTTACTGAACAAAACATGTAAAAAGAAAGTACATTTTTTAAAAGAATGTCAACTTGCAAGAATACGTCTGCTCTTCTTCCTGGGGTTATTGCCGTCAATGTTCTTATACAAGGTGAAGTCCACGTTATCTGGATTTATCAGATTTCCGTTGGAAAACTGAACTACAGAAGAAGGAAAATATTTGAAAAGGACTGTTAGCACCAGTAACCAAGGCAGCTGGCTAACCCGGCTCCCAAAACATGCAGAGCGGTCCCAGGACCATTTAAATGTATCTAGCCAGTCTGACAGCGACCAAGTTACACCGTACAGTTACAACAAGCATTAAGAATGAATGCCCCTAATGCCTAGCTAGGTGCCTGGTTATCGTAATCAGCCTTGCCAGTTAAACAACATATAATTCACAGCATTGCACTTGTCTAACAAGTTGTCCATCTAACTTGGTCCCCACGTGTGCAGCTGCACAATCCAAGTAACTAGCTAGCGACACGTGAATTCAATCTCAGTGTTTGTATCCACCGCCGTTTGTATTCTAGCCCACACGGAAGCAAGAGTTCACTGGAGACTCGTGCAATGGTTTTGCTTCCTTACCAATAACAGCACTGTGTCCCTCCGTCTCCTCTTCGCAGCATTTCCAAAAACAATCTTCTGCCTGCGCCATGATTGTGGTATGACGTTCACTGCATGGACCATAGACATGCATATTAGACTGTAGAAAACAGGCCAGAAGTCTAAGGGAACCACAAAAAGGTCGTCACACATGACAGCGGCCCCTAGTGGTAGGCAATGCCCCTGCAGCATTCATTCACGACGTTTCATCCTCAGCCGTCACCCAATTTTAACGATTCAAAGCGTTATTACGCACACATTGTTACTGTAAACATGGAAAACGATGCTGGAATTAATAGTGAAGCAATAGATTAAAAATGAGTAATTAATTGGTTGGGTCATTCTTTTTTATTATCTCGTCAAGAGTCATATTAAGGATTTAAAATTATTTCACCCTTCAACCTTTAAAGGTGTAAGATCATGTGATTAGAACGTTCTTAACTGAACATTCGAATGCTGATGTAACAATCACTACTGGTAACTGAAAGCAATGGAGTTCTAGAACCCTGACTTATAATAAAACATTTTTTTAAACATTCCAAAAAGCCTTGTCTTCAAAGGGTTAATGTGTACACCGGTCTCCAAAATTTTGTCATTCTTGTGTGTCCTTTATAGCACAGGTTTAGAAACCTATTTAGTTCAGTGAACCCAACATGTAAACACACACACGCACACACGCCCGCACACACACACCCACACGCACAAGCACACGCACACACATGCACACGCACACACACACACTCACACTCACACGATGAGTATACCTCTGTGTTTTAGATGCTAAATAGGCCACGCTAAGCCAGACTCAGGCGTTCTGACTCCCTAAGCACACAAGGGACAGAACATTACCTCACTGTGTTTTCTTTGCACCTTCCACACACAACACATTGCTCCTCTGTTTTCTAGAAACTGTGTGCCATCAATGCTTACAACAAAGAGTTTGTTGTCTCACTCTTTACAAGAGTGCACCATTTCACCCGGGACCTGGTTCCTGTGTAATGGTGTCTCAGAGGACCCAGTACCTCGCATCTAACCAGTGATCCCTATGGAGACAACGGCTGTTTCTAGCTTTGCCCCCCTAGTTACCCCCCGGCTCACATGACTGGCTGTGCACAATACAGAACTACAGCTAAGAACAATGTGAAATGTAAAGATGGGGGATCAAACTCTGCAAAGATACAGAAATTATACAGCCCTTTGTTCACCCTTTTCAACCATTAAAGTGTAAATGGAAACATACGTGATATTTGGCTTTCATGTGATTTACATTACATGAAAGCCAAATTTAATGGAGGAAACAAATGAAATGTATGTTAGCCACAGTAAGCCATAATAACAGTGTTTCTTCTCTGTTAAAACACACGACAGGGCTCAAAAACTATTTAAAGCAACTAAGAGTGAAACGCAGCACAATGAGAAGTCTAAATTACCGGTCTAAACGAAAATATCACCTTACACACCTTCACACCAGAGGTGAGAAATAGTTAGAGGATAATTGGTCGTGTATTGCATCAGAACTATAATGGTTCCAGGTGTGTGTGAGAACTTTAGTGAACCATATCAGCAGTAAATTGTAATTTAAAAAAATAATTTTAAAAATCTTAAATGACGGTGACTCCACGCTGGACAGGGCTATGAACTCACATTAGAACGCAGTGTACCAGCCAGCTGTCCTTAACCGTGGTCACAACGTGCAGCGGGATCCACGCACCCAAGGACAGCGCGAGCCCATTGGCTTACAGCACAGCGCTCTTCCGCCTGCATTTCTCTGTGTAACTGCGTCGGACCGCACAAAATAGCCTAATTATGATAATACAAGTGCATTTCTCGGGTCGGTTTGGATGTTCTCTACCTTCTTCACGACACGATACACTGTGACTTTTTTCCTGGCGGAGAGTACAGCTAACCTGGCCGCCTGCGTGGGGGCGCTGCTAGCTAGCTAGTGAGACATCCAGCGATCAGAGGCCATAAAGGCATAGGCGGTTCATCTGCTATTAGCCAGGTCTACGCGAGGGTGCATTTGGCACAGACACATCCGTGTGAACTGTGCACAAACGTGCTTCATTGTTTCGGGATGAGACAAGTTTTCTCGGTGGTCTTGATATGTAGCCGCTGCTTTGTCCGCCGTGCCCTGGTACAAACGGGAATAAGGTACGATCATTTATGTGTTCTTTGTAACCAACTTGCGCAGAAACGGCTTATTAGAGAACTCCGTGTCGTGTAAGAACAAGTGTGACAGATGCGATAATAAACATGCAACGGAAGAAACCGAGCGCTATACACGCGGATCATTGCTGATGAGTTCTGGTTTGATTTTCGGGTTGCAAGCCAGGTAAATATTTTAGCTTCCCAGGTAGTGTGCTAGCTTGCCAAATAAACAAAATGTCGGTCTCAACATGGTGATGATTTGATAGCTACTGTTTTTTGTTGTCTGCCAACAAGTGGCTAGATTTCCAAATTAAGTAGCTGGCAGGGACGCTGTTTTGTTAGCAATAGTCGTAATTCGTCTTTAGTTCTTAGTTGACAAAAACGGGACGGATATCGATTTTGATTACTATTTTGATACCTAGCTAGCTACAGCAGCTAATTACAGATGGGGTTGTGGGAACAATTTTGATAATATCGCATAACATGAATGTTAAAAATTATAGGGACTTCCTACACATATGCAAACTGACATGGACAGAATTTAACAAAATTTAGCCACAAAACTCTTTTCTCTGGAGTACCGCATACGACATCCATTGTTTAAATAAGCGTGATATTTTCATTTACATTTTTATGATCTAGTTAGTCTGCAAGATTGATATTGACGGTTGACTGTAGCGATTGCAGTCTGATCGAACTGAGACTGGCGGCGAGACAGCGCCGTGCGGGCGCAGACTGGTGCAGACGTTACCTTGAATGAACCGAGCCTGTCCCCAGAGTCTCGCACGTAGCTAGGCTACTGACGCTCAGGATGACGGAATGGGCAAGCTATTCTACGAGCCAAGTAAACTGTGGTTACAGCCTGATTAAATATGCAAACTCGAGTGTCAGCCTGAAATATTGATTAAAATGTTGATTGAATTGGTTGAAGGTTAAGCAGCAGCTGCAGCACGTCCATCACGTTGCTCTCGCCTGCAGGAGAGCCGAGTTGTAGCTGGCATGACTTGCAGAAATAGAGGCTTCTCTTATTTTCTCGCTGCATGGGGAGAGTCTGGTGAATTGTTTTTCCCTGATGGTTACATGGCAGTATTATCACATTGTTGACTGCGTATACAGCGTTTGGCTGTTTCCGCGGTGTTTCCGGTTTGACTGACAGGTCTTCGTTTCCCCGTGCAGGTCATGGATTTCCCGGGCCACTTTGAGCGGCTGTTCCAGCAGCTGAACTGGCAGCGGCTGCACGGGCAGCTGTGCGACTGCGTGGTGGTGGTGGGAAGCCGGCACTTCAAAGCGCACCGCGCGGTGCTAGCCGCCTGCAGCACGCACTTCCGGGCGCTCTTCACGGTCGCCGAGGGCGACGGCAGCATGAGCATGATCCAGCTGGACAGCGAGGTGGTGACGGCGGACGCTTTCGCCGCCCTGGTGGACATGATGTACACGTCCACGCTCATGCTGGGTGAGAGCAACGTGATGGACGTGCTTCTGGCCGCCTCCCACCTGCACCTGAACGCCGTGGTGAAGGCCTGCAAGCACTACCTGACCACCCGCACGCTGCCGGTGTCCCCCCCCGGCCAGCGGGCCCCCGGCCTGCACGTGGAGCAGCAGCAGCAGGCTAGTGCGGCGGCGGCGGCGGCTAACTCCCGGCTGCAGCGCTCCTTCCTGCTGCAGCAGCTGGGCCTGAGCCTGGTGAGCTCGGCGCTGAGCGGCGTGGAGGAGGGGCCAGGGGAGCGGGCCGGCGCTGGCGCCGCCGTGGAGCAGCGCGCCTCCTTCCCCATCCGCCGCTTCCACAAGCGCAAGCCCCCCCTGGCCCCCCCCGAGGACCTCCCCCGGCACAGGCCACGCCCCTCCACCGCCTCGGACCCTCCCCTGAGGGATGCCGAGTTCTCCCCCGATTCCCGCAGGATGGGGGGCGGGCCCGAGCCGGACAGGGGGCCGCAGTATGGGGCGGGGGCCCCCCACGAGGACGCTCAGATGCCCACGCAGTCGGACAGCGGGTGGGGAGGGGGGGGTCAGGGCAAAGAGGAGTACCCTGACGGGCAGCCCAAGGTGGAGGGGGTCCAAAAGGAGGGGGCTGAGGAAGAGGAGGAGGAGGAGATGCGGGTGGTGGTGAAGAGCGAGCCCCTGAGCTCCCCGGAGCCGCCGGATGAGACCAGCGAGGTGACCTCCCAGGGGGGGGGCAGCGAGCAGGCCGAGCCGGGGGCCGACAAGATGGAGCTGAGCCCTGAGAGCAGCGACCGCAGCTTCTCAGACCGGGGGGGGGACATGCAGCTGCCTGGAGGGGGCGTGGGGGGGCGCAGCGCGGACGGGGACAGGGACAGGGGGAGCCTCGCCTGCAGCAGTGACCTGGAGCCCAAGCTGCCCTTCAGCGTTTCCGGGTTCCTCTCCCCGGGCTTCGGTGGGGCGGGGGCGGGGGCGGGGCGCGGGGGCGACGACAACGCGCCCAACACCACCACCGCCGAATGCCCGCTGGACCGCGGGGCGGGGGGGTACCTGCTCAGCCCCGAACCCCTCAACGGGACAGGAGCCCTGCTGCAGCACCCCAACCAGCGCCTCCTGCAGGACGACATGCGCCACTTCAGCGACGTCCATGCAGACTCCCTCTTCCTGCGGCCCGTGCCGGACGGGCTGGGGTACCAGCGGGACGGGGCGGAGCAGTTCGCCCTGGACTTCCAGCGCTCCAGCCTGGGCCTGCACTCTCTCTCCCGCTCGCCCCGAGGGGGCGTGGCCAGCCTGGAGTTCCCCGCGTTCCGCCGCATCGCGCCCAAGTCCACTTTGGGAGGCGGGTCGGCGTGCACGGACACCGCTCAGCTCCAGGACGCGTCTTCCTCCTGCTCCTCCTCCTCGGCCGTGGGGGGCGGCGTCCAGCTGAACGGGGCGCAGTTCAGCAGCGGGGCGGGGCAGCGAGGGGTGCCCCCGCCCCCGCACCCCCAGCTGACACGGGCCTCGGCGGACGTCCTGTCCAAGTGCAAGAAGGCGCTGTCCGAGCACAACGTCCTGGTGGTGGAGGGGGCTCGCAAGTACGCCTGCAAGATCTGCTGCAAGACCTTCCTGACGCTGACGGACTGCAAGAAGCACATCCGCGTGCACACGGGCGAGAAGCCCTACGCCTGCCTCAAGTGCGGCAAGCGCTTCAGCCAGTCCAGCCACCTGTACAAGCACTCCAAGACCACCTGCCTGCGCTGGCAGAACAACAACAACAGCAACCTTCCCAGCTCGCTGCTCTGAGCAGCTCGCGCCCCACTGGCCTCCCCACCACCAGGGGGCAGTGTGTCCCTCCACCGCTACATTGGCAAAATGAGATCATGGGCTTCAATCACATTTTCTTTCTTCTGGTGCAGTGCATAATTTTACCCTTCTTCTGCAGTTCCATTACTCTTCAGAGAATGAACGGGAACCGCCACACATTTGGACAACTAATCTAGAAATTTAGGAAATGCAGTGAAGCGGGGTACAGGGCATCTGAGGGCTGCTCTGGGATTGTGCCTCCAAACCCCCCCCCAAAAACACTAACACTAACACTTGAAACTAAAAGAAATGCACCGTTGGACTAAGTGTTTAAAGTGTAA
The DNA here is from genome assembly GCF_018555375.3 of Anguilla rostrata. Classification (NCBI taxonomy): domain Eukaryota; kingdom Metazoa; phylum Chordata; class Actinopteri; order Anguilliformes; family Anguillidae; genus Anguilla; species Anguilla rostrata. The sequence continues at coordinate 296,837 of NC_057937.1, forward strand.
ATATTACACACTTTGTATTTCTTTTGGGTATTTTTTCCTTTAGAAGGAAATAAATAATATAAATAGGCTTGAAGTTACTTAACTGTTTTGTGTAAATACTTCTGTTTTTTTCCCTGAAGTGTTTATGAATTGTGTTAGGGTTGCCAGACTGGGGTTAGGCCTAGGGTTGCCAGACTGGGCTTTGTGTTTATAATAAACGAGCTCACTGGTCAGTGGTTGCGACTACTTCACTGGATTCCTGCCTATTACTGCCTTTAGCAATCTAGTGGTACAATTAAGGTACTCTAAACACTGAGGAATCCAGATAAATCACAGCCCCAATAAAGATAAACCCAAAATATCATGGAATTAATAATACTAACATATTTGAATTCTCATATATATTCTCCTTTAATAATGATTCAGTGGTATCAACCAAAATGTCTGGTAGGAATGTATTAAAATCTGGTAAGTAGTGATCTTCTGTGAGCTTTCACTCAAACGTATTAATTAAAATATCCTGTTTAACAATGTGGATTCCAAAAGTCATTCCATTTGTAGTCTTTTAAAATTGCAATTTTGATTCGAACCCGAGTACACTGGCTTACCTCACTTGCATTGAGGCTGTGGGGCAGACCTGAATCTGCTTTCAGCCAGTCAGCAGGCCAGCTGAAGTGTTTGCTGTACCGGTTTTGGGCATACATCCTCAAGTGTGCCTGTCCTGAATGCTAACATTGTCCACACGCTAACACTGTCCACATGCCAACACTGTCCACACGCCAACACTGTCCACACGCCAACACTGTCCACACGCTAACACTGTCCACACGCCAACACTGTCCACACGCTAACACTGTCCACACGCCAACACTGTCCACACGCTAACACTGTCCACACGCTAACACTGTACACACGCCAACACTGTCCACACGCTAACACTGTACACACGCCAACACTGTCCACACGCTAACACTGTCCACACGCTAACGCTGTCCACACGCCAGCAGGCTGCTGTGTCAAACCAATCCGTCGCCATTGGTAACGAGGGATGGAAGCCAGTTGCTTGTGACTAGAACTACACACACAATTTAGCACAATTTAGTCATCATTGCTCCACAGCCTAAGTGACCATTTTGAAGAGTATTGTTGAGATGGATTTATAGAAGTGTACTGTGTAAATATGTCTGATTTATCTAACAATTTTTATAGCATAATGGTGATGCTGACAACGTCACATTAAAGATGAAAACAAGTAAATGCCTTATGACTTTGGCCTTTTCGCCCAGGTTATGAAATGCCAAAAGTGAAGGAGTGCTGTGCTCTGCTAACACTGAGGGCCTGATTTACTGAGACCTTTAGCATGTAAAACCAATAACACAACCAACGATTGGTGGAAAAACAAAACCATGACCAATCATTGGTCGTGTTATTGGTTTTGTGTGAGCTGAAGGTCTTAGTAAATCAGGCACTTAATGCAGTGTGAGTGATAGATTAAATGTGTTCACTTTGTAGAACAGAACTGAACAAATATTTAAACAATGTACCATATTTCATTTTGATGTATTAATTGGAATAAAGATGGAAAAATCCAGAGAATATTTTGTTTGGTTTATTCCTCCCTGTGCCAGGAAAGAGAATCAGCAGGAGGCTGAAGATCAAACGCTTCATAAACGAAAGCTTTCACTTTACAGGCAGAGAGGACCGACTGGACAAACTGCATTTCTCTTCACTCACTCTCTTGCAGTCGCAGCAGATGCAGTCCTCCATTACACACATACGCGCATGCACGCACACACAAACGCACGCACGCATGCACACACACACGCACACACTCTCTCCCCACACACACACACACACTCACTCACTCTCACACACACACACAGGACAGAGATGAGCTGTATAAGCAGAGACTGCTGGACATCTGGCACAAGGTTGCACTGACACTTCCTGGCGAAAGCCTGCATTTCTCAATGGAAAAAACGCACAGATTCATTACTCAATAGTGATGGAATTATTATTCATCATTATTCTCTTTAGATGGGAGAAATGTTATCATTCAGTCCCTATCATCCTCTTCCTCACTGCCATCTGCATACTGCCCAGACTTGCTCAGGCTTCCCCAGGATGTGTTGGGTATGGGAAATGGCACAGGAAACAGGAAGTATAAGTCTTTACAGGGCCATTTCCCTCCATCCTCAAAGGCTCTAGGTCATGGGCACACATGCCAGTATTGTTTCTCTCTTATATCGGACCACATTAAAACACTTAGGAAACACGTTGTCTATGTGATGCTTAAAATGTTAGAGTTTGTGATGTATAAACCTGCCTTTCTAAATTTCTTAGCCTAAAATCCTCCAAGAATAAAAATAACTCTCTGTATTAGGTACTGACTGACTTACGTCCAAAGATTGACTTGCAATGTTAGGCTTTTCTCTGGCACCATGAGCACAAGTCCCTCCAAACTCCAAATTCCATGAATAGGAAGGAGGAAATTCTATGAGGAACATTGCTGAAGTATTCAGTGGACACAAGAGGGCGCTAGAGCGCAAGCTCGCTGGGCATGGCCACTCCCTGCAGCCCTGCCAGCAGGTTGTTGGCTGACAGCACTCCCATGATTCCCCGGGTGGAGTAGGTGGCGCTGCCAATGTGAGGAAGGACCACTAAGGGGAGAAAATGGAATAAAAAACATGAAACTGTATCCAGTGAGGAGCAGAGTGCAGCAGGACTGACGGAACGCGAAGGAGCTCAGAGACTCACCGCAGTTCTTCAGGGTCAGCAGCGGGTGGTCAGTGGGCAGGGGCTCGGGCGTGGTCACGTCCAGCCCCGCCGCGGCGATCTGCCCGCTGGACAGGGCCTCATACAGGTCCTCCTGGTTCACCACGCTCCCTCTGCAAACAACGCACACAGACACAACCGGGTGAAGATTCCGTATACAGAACAGGGAACCAGCACACTGACAGAAACTCGGAGGGTAAAAATCAGCTTCTGCTGTCAAAAAAAGACAAAATCAAGTCAAGATGCAGCCAAGCGGGACCGAGTTTGTCTTCACAGATTTGAAAACTGGATGTGGGAGAGTAAATAACCAGGAGGAGAGAAGCCTCAGTACCTGCTGGTGTTGATGAAGACTGCGGTGCTCTTCATCTTACTGAAGAACGCCTTGTCGCACAGCCCCTGGGTGTCGGGGGTGAGAGAGCAGGACACCACCACGAAGTCGCTCTCGGACACCAGCGTGTCCAGGGGCACTGTCCGACCCACACCGGGGGGGAGAGAGAAGGGGAAGAGAGGGAAAGGGAGAGGGGGAGGGGGGGAGAGAGGGTGAGAGAGACAGGGAGAGAGAAGGAGGGGGGAGAGTGAGGATGAGAGAGGGAGATGGCGGGCAGAGAGAGAGGAGGAGGGGAGAGTGAGGGTGAGAGAGAGGGAGAGAGCAGGATAGGAGGGGAGGAGTTAGCACTCATTACTGGACTAGGCAGGGTAAGCAGCCAGGTCACATGGTCACAAACCCTGCTCATTCTGCCCCTCCCAGCTGAAAAACAGCCCCCACCCCCACCCCCCTGCCCGGCGCGCTCTCACCATACTCTCCCTCCACCTCCGCAGCCTGAGGCTTGGCGGCCCGTCCGGAGTACAGCAGCCTCTTCACCCCGAAAGGCTTCAGACGGCGGGCGATGGCCAGGCCTGCGGGGCGGAGAACGCACACCGTCAGTCTGACGCGTCGCATCCAAGGTGCACTGCACACACACACGCGTTAAAAACACCCCGAATCACAGCAGGGGTGACACGCCAGTCCCGGGAGGCCCACTGCGTCCATGCAGCTTGTTTCAGAAGCCTGGATTGGCTGAGGATACATTGAGTCTATTCAGCTTGTTTCAGAAGCCTGGATGGTCTGAGGATACGTTACCTATGCGTCCGAGGCCGATGACGCCGACTGTGCTGCCAGTCAAACCGTAACCACACAACCACAAGGGCTTCCATGTGCTCCAGCCACCACTAGGGGGTGACAAAAGAGAACAACACATGGTTAGAAATACAGAAGATATGTTATAACATAGTACTTCTGTTTTACAGTTAGCAAAACAAAATTATGCAAGTAATAAAATGTAATTGGATACTTTTTAAGAGTACATTCTGCAAAAAACATGAAAATGAGGTGAGTGGTGTCATGTGTGCGAGGGACCCGGTGCAGAGGGGTTTTGGGGTTCCCTCGGGTGCAGAGGGGTTTCGGGGTGCGATATGGAGACCGTGGGTGTTTGTAGCGCTGACCTCTTGACCTCTTGCACCCCCTCGGGCAGCCGCCGCGCAGTGGCTAGCAGAAGAGCGACAGTCAGCTCGGCTGTGGCGTCAGTGAGCACATCCGGGGTGTACCCCACTCGCACCCCACTGCCAGAGGAAGAGACGGACAGACACGCCTACGTAACTCATCACACAAACACACACTGTACCTGCAACTCATCACACAAACACACACTGTCCCCACAAATCATCACACAAACACACACTGTACCTGCAACTCATCACACAAACACACACTGTACCTGCAACTCATCACACAAACACACACTATACCTGCAACTCATCACACAAACACACACTGTACCTGCAACTCATCACACAAACACACACTGTCCCCACAAACCATCACACAAACACACACTGTCCCCAGCGGGTTTCAACCCTTTCTGTGAGTTGCTGGTGACCATGATGTTTACAAATGGTCTACCTGCTGTTCACTAGTGGTGCTGTTTCAGGAAGTAAACATGGCTGGCTGCTCACCGTTTCTTGATTTCGTTGATGGCTAGGTGATCAAAGCCCACAGATAAAGTGCTGATCACCTTCAAGTTGGGCCCTTAAAAATACATATATATATAATTAATAATAATAATAATAACTCATAAAAATCACAATCAATACAAATCAGTGCCTAAACTTTGATTCCCAGGTAGGACACTGCCATTGTACCCTTGAACAAGGCACTTAATCTGCATTGCTTCAGTATATATCCAGCTGTATAAATGGATGCAGTGTAAATGTGAAGAATGTGAAGAAAAGTTGTGTAAGGCGCTCTGGATAAGAGCGTCTGCTAAACGCTTGTAATGTAATGTAAACAGCTCATCTTGCTGCACAGTCAGACGGTAGCATAGCGCATTGTTTCTCCTTCTCCTGTAACGGTGTTGGTCCGTACCTGCTGCATCCAGCACCTCGGTGTCGATGCGATCCGACAGCAGACACAGCAGCCCGTGGGCCCCAGACACGCCCTCCAGAAGCTCCGCCCGGGGCACAGGCTCGTCAGAGTCCCACACAGACACCTTGCACCTGGACCCGGGTGCCCAGAGAGCACGGGGGAATGACAGTGACTTCCGGGCGACCCATTTCTCTAGCAAGTTTCAAGCACGAGCTTTGCAAAATGCGTTCGTGAAGCTGAACGCTCCAAAAACCGCAGCCTGCTAATATTAGCTGTATTTCGTTTGAACTAGCCCCCGTCGCTAATTAAGACATACCTACAGTAATTCAGGTGGTGTCAAAATTTGACTCCCTGCCACAATTCGCCTCCCCCTTCCATGCACAACACCGGAACTCAACCAGCGCAAGCACACGCAGCGCTAAGCGCTAATTGTTCGTATCTAAACTTTGGTGCATCGGTTGGTGAATCACCAAATCCAGTTCTGTTTAGCAGTCTGTAGAAGGCGTGCAACAAACAAACATCAGTTTCATGCTATCCGTCAGGCTAGTCAGCTCGCTAGCTAGTCTAAATGATGTGCATATTCGTGCAGTTTCGGCATGCTAATTAGCCAAGATCAGCGAGCCAGTTAAAGATGCTCTTGAGAAACATCTCCCCTCGAATATGCAGCGAATTTAACCAGAGCAACCGAATAGTGACCTACAGGGACAGTGAATGAACGCGCAATGCAGCGTTTCTTTGATATAAAGTAAAACCAACGCGTCTTACACTCCAGCCTCCGTCAGCACCTTCATCCCCTCTGGTGGAATTCTCCTCGTCACGTACACCTTCATCAGCTGCCGCGCGCCCTGCATCATTGTTTTCTATATTATAAGTAAAAAAGGGATTGGTTAGAATGAACGAATGTTGTAGGCAGGTTAGCCACAAAAAGTTTGAGTTGAGGGTAATTCACCTTGAATGACTATAGTCCAACAGAGAAGGCGTTCGTGCGCAGGCGCAAACCGCTGTCGTTGTACTCTCTCCCGAGTACGGAGCGACAGCGCCCCTCAATGGCTGCAGTATGGCTTGCACTCCAAAATTCAAACACAGCATTTATAACTGTAGGAAGCCAAGTATAATTGCTGCTCTTGTATTTGGCAAAAACTCTTGTATTTACAACAAATGTAAAATCCCGAAATTTATATAGCTTTATTTTTCTTCCAATAAATACAAACTCAAATTTTTATCGTCCTGTATACGATTTTATTAGAGTAGCAACTTGCAAGAGGACGCAGCCTCGAGGTTCAACAAATTGTACATTTCGCCCACGTTATTTCCACCGTAGGAGAGAAGTCTATACACATATTTGCGCAGTTTGTGGCCCTTTCCATGTGTTTCATTTATATGTCACTGGTACTCCTAATACATGTCTGATTGGCTTAATAGTTATCAGTCTGTCGTACGGTCTTTGAAGTCAACAGTCATGGTATTCTAATATTCTTCTGAACTCTTTCACAATAATAAAACATATATTGTCGAATTTGTTTAGTAATAGTACTTTTGCTGTATTTTATACTGCATACAGATATTATTATTTTTATATAAAATTAAAATTATATATATAATAAATATATATCAGACTATACGTGACTTTTTCTTAGTCGTCCTAACGAATAATCCAAAATGTTGTCCAGCAAACAGTTCAGATTTGTACATGGTTCAATTTTAAAGAAGTTCTGGACGCAGCATCGTTATTTTTATCTTAGAAAGATGACACGAGCCAGAGAAGACAGGCGGGACGACACATGGTGGCAGTTCTAACATACGGACAGCAGAGGGCGCCCTCGTTTTGCGTCCCACGTTCTGTGTACAGCGCGAGACCTACAGCTTCAGCTCCTTCGGCATTGGCTCCCCCCTCAGGCCGGTCAGCAGGTTATTGGCGGCCAGGGCGGACATGGCGTTACGCGTGGAATAGGAAGCGCTGGCAACGTGGGGCAGGATCACTGCGGAGAGCAAGCACATCCACAGCGCAGCGTGAGACCGTTTCTCTGCACGCGCACTCTCAACAAGCAGGACTCTACAGTGCTCCCATTGCTGTGTGCTTACTGGTAAAATAATTTAGGAGCACATCTCCTAATTAGGATGCAACAGTGCGTGCCTAAAAGTTTCAACTTAGGAGTGCATGTGCTACTTTGAAAGAATGTTACTGTAGAGCCCTGAAAAGGATGTGTTAACATCAAGCACACATTTGTCCTGCAATGTTTGTGCTGCTTTCAATGCAGTTTGCATCAAAGCTACTACTTTTGGGTTACAAATATATAATTTTAATGTTAAAATGGAGACTTAACAAAGGTTGTTTTGAAAGTAAAACAAAATGTATTGTCCTTAAACAGCCATGGAGCTAAAACAATTACGTTATGTGTGGTTTTTATCATCTGCTTTATAAGTGCACAGGCAGACAGTCAAGCACACACACAGAGCAAAGTGGAAAGTTTGCCACAGACATATAGACAGTAATCAGAACATAACAGTGTAAAATCAGTGCATAGGCTTCACCAGGGCTGCCCAACCCTGCTCCCGGAGATCTACCATCCCACAGGTTTCACTCCAGCCCTAACAAAGCACACCTCATTCAACAGCTAAGGGTTGAAAGGAAAACCTACAGGATGGTAGATCTCCAGGAACTGAGCCTGACAGCCCTGGGCTACACAAACATCAGCAATGCACCCAGTGAGGCACTCAGTGCTGTCAGGGATGAGCACAGACTCCACACTCAGCTGCTCCGGGGTCATGTTCAGAGACACACGGACACTGTGGTTGGGCTCACCGCAGTTTTTCAGTGTGAAGAGGGGGTGGCTGGTGGGCAGGGGCTCGGGCGTGGTCACGTCCAGCCCTGCCGCGGCGATCTGCCCGCTGGACAGAGCCTCGTACAGGTCCTCCTGGTTCACCACACCTCCTCTGGAAACAGAGAAAACGCAGGGGACGCATTTCAGCGTAACACACTCAGACGAGCCGAACGCTCCTGTGTGTACGGGCCCTTGCACTACTGCTGAAGCCGCCTGAATGGAGGATCGCTCAGACATCATGGCCCTTAAATCCCGCCTTCCTGCTTCCTGCCTCAGTACCTGCTGGTGTTGATGAAGACTGCAGTGTTCTTCATCTGTGAGAAGAGCTTCCTGTTGCAGATGCCCTGCGTCTCAGGAGTCAGAGCACAGCACACAGCCAGGAAGTCTGACTGCTTGGCCAGTTCCTCCATTGACACTGCAGACAGACAGGTATCTGCTAAGCACTGCGCTGTCCAAACTGGGTTGGGTTAGGGTTGGGTTAGAGTTGGACAGGGGAAAACCGGTGACAGCGGTCTCACCGTACTCCGCCTGTATGGTTCTGGCCAGTTCGGGTCTCGGCGCCACGTCTGTGTAGATGAACTTCTGCACCTTGAAGGGCTTCAGGCGCTCCGCGATGGCCACGCCTTGGGCCCACAGACACACAGACAAGACAGACAGACAGACGGACGGACAGACACACAGACACACAGACAGACACACAGACAAGACAGACAGACACACAGACAAGACAGACAGACAGACGGACGGACAGACACACAAACAGACACACAGACAGACAGACAGACAGACACACACACAGACAAGACAGACAGACAGACACACAGTCAGAAGGACGGACACAGCACAGAGAGGTTAAATAGCATTTACACCAACCGCATGGCAAACAGGCTCCCCCCCTTTAAATCCCATTTATAATTTATAATTTAGACTTTCCAATGATAAACATGTCTCTGGGTGAATTGGATTTACTGGCTGCAGCAGCCTGGTTTCTGAATGGGGGTTCTCTACAGGGTGTGTGATGGAGGCTTGCAGGCCGGTGAGCTGTGTGCTGTATGGAGACGCCTCACCAATCCTGCCCAGGCCCAGGATCCCCACCGTGCTGTTGGCCAGTTCATATCCACACAACCACATGGTCCGCCAGGTCCCCCAGCCACCCCTAATGCAGACAGGGTCTCAACATGAACACACACACACACACACACACACACACACACAAATGCATATGTACCACCGTTTAGGCAGTGTTTAGGCTGTGGTTAGGTGGTGTTTAGGCTGTGGTTAGGCAGTGTTTAGGCGGTGTTTAGGCTGTGGTTAGGTGGTGTTTAGGCGGTGTTTAGGCTGTGGTTAGGTGGTGTTTAGGCGGTGTTTAGGCTGTGGTTAGGCTGTGGTTAGGCTGTGTTTAGGCTGTGGTTAGGCTGTGTTTAGGTGGTGTTTAGGCTGTGTTTAGGCTGTGTTTAGGCGGTGTTTAGGCTGTGGTTAGGCTGTGTTTAGGCGGTGTTTAGGCTGTGTTTAGGTGGTGTTTAGGTTGCGTTTAGGCGGTGTTTAGGCTGTGGTTAGGCGGTAGCTGGCTCACGTTTTGGCCTCGTGCGTGGCTTCGATCAGCCGGCGGGAGGTGGTGAGCAGCAGCGCCACGGTCAGTTCGGCGACGGCGTCGGTCAGGACGTCGGGGGTGTAGCCCACTCGTATCCCTCTGTGCGCACAAACATTAACCGCATCAGGCAGCCGGACACAGCACCGGCTACAGCACTGAACACAGACACAGATACAGGCCACAGGCCACAGGCCACAGGCCACAGACCACTGACCTCTTCTTCAGTTCCTCTAGAGACAGGTGGTCATAACCCACAGACATGGTGCTCAGCACTCTAAGATTGGGACCTGTAGGGAACAATGCACACACACACACACACACACACACAAAGTTACGGCATACACATTTTACATTTAAGTACTTTAGTCAAGGGTGCAATAGCAGTATCCCATTCAGGAATCAGAATTATAAGCCCAGTTTTCTGACCACTATGCTACATGGCCGCAGCACATGATGTTTTCTGACCTCACCGTGTGGATGCGTGACTGTAATGATAGGCGGCTCTAAGGCCTTACACCTGCGCAGCTACCTGCAGCATCCAGCAGCTCGCCGTCGATCTTCTCCGTCAGCACACAGACCAGGCCGTCCACCCCCCTCACCCTTCTCAGCAGCTCTTGCCGGGGCACGGGGTCGTCCGAGTCCCACAGCTCATACTGAACTCTGGGGCACAGCAGAGATGGGGGGGGGGGGGGGTACAATGAGAGAAAGAGACAGAAGATGGGACAGATGGAGATGACTCTGGAAATATAACCAATCGCAGTAAAATGTCCAGTGTTATTTCAGCTCTAACATATGAGCCCAATAGGGACCATCTGTGAGAGCTGATTTAACACTGAACATTCTAACGTGATTCATTTCCATCAGTTACACAGTGAACTGACAGTAGGAATGCAATGTGGTTTGAGGGGAATGAGAGGACAAACAGACATAGCCTGTGATCTTTCATCTGAGAACAAACATGAGGTACACTGTGGACTCAAGGTAAATTATTAAAGTCAATGCAGAAAACACTACTTCTCACAAAATGAACAGCTTTATTTTCTGACAACTTTACTCCATGTCTCTCTTCAATAAATAGACATTCCACATTCATTATGCAAACAATCATGTTTTACACCATGTTAAAAACTATCATTGTTGTTATTTATAAAGACACCCGTTGGCTACTTTAAACAACTTCTGATTATTACTTTCAATTACCATTACATAACAATGCGTTTTGAATTCTTAAAAAAAACGCCAGATCCAATATTTTTTATTAAACCATGTCATTATTACAGTTCAAATTTTTATCAAGAAGAACAAACTTACTGGCCCGATTCACTGAGAATCCTCAGCCCTTCTGGAGGAATTTTGCGGGTAACGTACACCCGGGGTAACGTTGAGCTCGCTCTCTGCATGGAGATCACCGGACTGGACGCGTTGAGCGGCGCGACGGCAATGCGCTGGAGCCTGCGGAGCGACACTCTGCTACACCACATTGCAGAGCGGAATAGCGACAGACGGGGAGCGCAGAAAGGTAATGCGTTACACGGGGACTTCGGAACTAGTCTCCACTCCCAGTGTCTACGTCAAACTGGCAGTAGTTTTGGATATATCCCCGGAGGGTGGCACACGGGGGGCTTGCGGTTTTTGACCAATGTGAGCAGTGGGAGGGGGAGACAGGTCGTGCTCATTAACGTGACACACCATGAACATTCACATTCGGAACATTCATTGATAATTTGACCATTTGACTCTGAATCTTTACTGATACCAAATATAATTGTGCATAATGAAAGATATTGAGAAAACATCGATATGTAGCTAACACCCATATAGAGAGGGAATTACAGTACATTAGCACTTATAAGTAGGCTGGAGTATTGCACAAAATGCTATTTAAATGCGAATATAACACGCTGCATTTAAATAATTTTGAGCTGCAAAACCTCAAGTTTATGTAGTTTCTGTGCATAAATGACTTGATTTTTTAAAATGACGGGATTTTTAAAAAGCATTTTGAATTACCACCACATTCAGTTGGTGTGAATTGGTAAATAATTCAACCCAGAATTTGAACATGCTATGTTGTCGGCGTTCACCTGCCACGTCACAAACCTGTTGTGCAGGTTGGAGCTTCAGGCAGCTCTGCGTTGAGCTGGAGAACACATTGGAAAACCTAAAGTCAGAGTTCTCCGTATCGATCATTTGGTGTTTTGGTTTGCGGTGCAGCCCGTTGTGAGACATGCACTTGTAAATGTTTGACTGCGCCGATGACCTTTGCCTGTTTTGAACGGTAGTTGAGGTGTACTGTAATCGCTCTTTTTGAAATAGTTTTGTGAATCCTTAATTCCTGACAAACATGCGTTACATTTCATTGGACAAGTATCCATATTTAGGAACTTATTGTGCTTTTTTAAGTTAATCAGTTGACCAATAAACATCGAATGCAATTAAAGGCAACGTCGTGGAAGCCTTTAATTACTCACTACATAACTAATCACGAGATAATATATAATAGTAATAATAACAGCTCTAAAATGTAGTGTATTTGGAACCAGTATCTCTTTCTTGAATTTTTCCGCTTTTTATACTCACGCTATACCAAGATATAGCTTTATGACTATTCTCAGGCTATCGTCAACCTGTGCGGTGTACGACATGACCAAGCTATATATACATATAAAAAATATATCTATGAGAAATTAAAGTCACGTGCTTGCAGAATATGACCACGTGATCACAGTATTCGTAACCCGGAACAAGTAGCTATTTCTAGTCATTCATTCGCTACTGCTGCTTATGGTCCTCGCCATACTGACAGGTAACGGCATTTCTTTTTCCCCCAAAACTTCTGTTTTGTGTTTTATACAAAGGGACCGCAGGTGACAATTTCGTTTACGATCGCAGCCAAGGCACCTGTTCAAATTGTTGTTATGGTCTCAATATCAGTGCACTGTCAACTGTAGTTAGCTGGCTTAAGTTAGCTTAGCTAGCTGACAGGCTAGCCTGCTTGCTAGCTAAACTGGTAGTATGCAGGCCCGTAGAGATGAGTGAGTAAGCACTCTGTCAAATGTGGATTTAAAATCTACGTGTACACATTAACATCATCAGAATTATTAACTAAGTAATAAACGGTAAACCAGTTCATGCAGATCGATGTAATAAATATGTAACTAGGTATAAATGGTAGCGAGCTAATTAGCAATATATGATTATTTTATTTTCCTCACTTAGAATCTGTCACCGGTTTAGCTAGCAAGCTAGCAGGCTATCTGGGCAGCGTTAGTTAATTCACGATGATGTATATGTGATATCTAACTTTTGACCTTGGTAATTAGTTTACATTAGTTAGTTCAATATTCCTTCAGCTAGCAGCGTTTCCAGTTGGTTGCCAAGTTAACGACGTTAACTTGCGAGGTAGATGAGCGGGTAATTTAGCTAAGCTTAAGGTGCACTGGAGACCCATGGAGCTAGCTAGTCATTAGATATTTATTGTTTATCTCGATCATTACTATTTACAGAAAGAGAGCAACACCGTACCGTTGTCCTGGTTTTGCTAGTTCCGCAGTGAACACGCACCATAGTGTTAATCTCAGAATGTACAAAATTATTGCATCTTGATTATCTGCTTATTGACTGGCCACTACTGTGTGGAATATTTAGTGTGTTGGAACATCAACGAAAGCGTGCCGTTTTTCAGAGGACTAATCTATATCAGAGATTAGCTGTTCGTTTTTTTTATTGGTTAGTGGAAATTGGTTTAAGAGTTGGGTTTGTAAGCAGAAAGTTACAAGATATGTCTCCGGGTGGTACACCGCCCCCACCGCCGTCAGGAACCCTGAGAATGTGAATTGCTTCTGTTAAAATGTCCAGTTTTATTTTGATTAGAATACAAATAGGTATGGAATTCACTGAGGATAATAATATTGCCTTGGAAATTGTATCATATGAAAAATTTTTGAACCATAAAAACAGCCTAAACATTTTTACAAATGTAGGTGAACAGTTTGATTTGTGTAAACAAATAAATGGTTCCCATTTGGCATTTTTATAATTCTAGTCATTATGACTAGTGTATGCTGCAGACGTTTGTAGTCTTGCGGTTGTTTTACGGTTTATCTGGTCCACCTGCTATAAGTGTCTGTGTGTGCTGGCATTGGCTGGGAGTGAGAAGTCTGAAGTAGGGAAATGTTCTTGGGAGTTCTGCTGTAAGTGTCTGTGTGTGCTGGCATTGGCTGGTAGTGAGAAGTCTGAAGTAGGGAAATGTTCTTGTGAGTTCTCTCCCTGTGGACTGATAAGCTTTTGTTGCTCTTTTTTAAAGATTCTTTGTGGAACAGAGACTTGGACTCCCCCCCTCCCCCCCAGAATGGCAGCCGACCCAATGGAGATTGATGACTCACTGTACAGGTAAGTGCACCTGTTTCACTGCACAGGTTACCTGTGCTATACAGGTGAGAACCACTGTTTTACTGCGCAGGTTATCTGTGCTATACAGGTGAGCATCACTGTTTCACTGCACAGGTTACCTGTGCTATACAGGTGACCACCACCGTTTCACTGCACAGGTTACCTGTGCTGTACAGGTGAGCATCACTTTTTCAAACGCACAGGTTACCTGGGGCCACTCTGTGGAAATTCTGTGGAATCTATGGGTAAAACCTTTTGGTCAACAAGTATCAATCGATGCAGGACGGGGAAGGAGTCTGCAGCCAGACCTGGGTTATGTTGTGTGAGAGATGCTGATGCGGCTTCCTCTTCCTCTTCCTCCCGCAGCCGGCAGCGGTATGTGCTGGGCGACAGCGCCATGCAGCAGATGGCACAGTCCTGCGTGTTCCTCAGCGGCCTGGGAGGACTGGGAGTGGAGATCGGTGAGTGTGGGATGTGTCTGTGACCTTGGGTTTGCCCTTTACCTGCACCCCCATCTGGCTTTGGGTTTAACCTTCACCTGCACCCCCATCTGGCTTTGGGAGTTCACTGTGAGCGCTTTGGTGAAAGATCCTTTCCACAAGTGCACTGGAACATTGATAAATTTGCTGTATTTTGATTTTTTCTTTTTCTGTTTTTTGTTTTTACAGCAAAGAACATAGTCCTAGCGGGTGTGAAGGTACAGTATGCCACATTTCTAATGTCCAAACTGCTGTTCATCTTAGTTTTAGGACTAGGATTGTGAAGATCAAGAGCCATTAAATTACATTTTGCACAGTTTCAATCACTGTGGACTTTATACTTTTCAGCTAGTTGAGGTGCTGAATCATGCTCAGTGATGTTTAAACGGTAGTGGTAGTAGTGCTTGTGATGATGATGATGATGATGATGATGTCGTTGGCTGAGATGATGATGTAACTGCAGGCAGTGACGCTCCACGACACAAAGCAGTGCGAGGCCTGGGACCTGGGCACAAACTTCTTCATTCACGAGGAGGACGTCCTGAAGCAGAGGAAAAGGTCAGCGTGCGGGGCAGCGGGAGTCCCAGCTCTTCACTCCTCCGTGAATCTCTGACCGCCTCGTCTTTAATCTTTCACAGAAGCCCTCTGCACTGAATACTGAGTGACAAATTAAAGCATTCAGTTAAAGGGTTACTTTCATCTGTTAACTTTTGTCTGTTTTGTTAGAAGTTATTATTTGATTTGGCTGAAAGTGCACATTACACATGCAATGAATCGAGGTCATAGTCTTTCATCCCATTTTGATGGTTCGGGTTGGAGTGGCTGTTTGGAATGAGACAGGGTTGGGTTGGAGTGGCTGTATGGAATAAGACAGGGTTGGGTTGGAGTGCCTGTTTGGAATAAGACAGGGTTGGGTTGGAGTGGCTGTATGGAATAAGGCGGAGTTGGGTCTCTGGTGGTGTTAAATTGCCCTTCCCTCTCTGGCCTCAGGGTGGCAGCAGTGCACTCACGTGTGGCAGAACTGAACCCCTATGTCCAGGTCCACCAGTCCAGCTCCTCCCTGGACCAGAACACCGACCTCAGCTTCCTGAAGAACTACCAGGTGAGCGCCAGGTAGCCCTGCACAGGTGGTCCTCTCAGAGTAAGAGGTGCTTCTGATGTTTATAACTGTGAGGTGCATCTCATGGCTCTTGGATTTTCAGTGTGTGATTCTGACTGAAGCCCGACTGCAGCTGCAGAAGAAGGTCGATGACTTCTGCCACTCACAGCAGCCGCCGATCAAAGTAAGTCCTGCATCTATGGTTACAGTCTAGCGTAAGTCCTGCATCTATGGTCACAGTCTATCGTAAGTCTTGCATCTATGGTCACAGTCCAGCGGAAGTCCTGAATATATTGCATTTTATACAGTCTATGATCTATGGACACAGTCTAGTGTAAGTTCTACATCTATGGTTACAGTGTAGTTGGAAGAGACCATTGGAATGTATGGAAGCAGTGCTCAAGCGACTGTTCTGCTTGCAGCTTGTAGAGCTGTTTTGTGGTGTTGGTGTCCATGTAGGGCAGTGTGCTGTGTATAAAATGGGTTTTGTGCATTCATGATGATGTCACGTGTCTCGGCAGTTCATTGGCTGTGACGCATACGGGATCTGTGCTCGGGTCTTCTGTGACTTTGGGGACTCGTTCGAGGTGTCGGACCCGACCGGAGAAGAGCCCAAGGAGGTCTTTGTGCAGAGCATCACGCAGGTGCCTACAGGGTTTTACTTAGCACTACAGCCTTCGACAGCATATTTCGTGTGTACGTTGTGACTGTGATGTCGTCAGCGCAGTCTCGCTCATTAGGGAGTGATTGAGCCCTGACTCCCACAATGCCTTGCAGGATAACCCAGGGGTGGTGACCTGCATGGACAGCCGGACCCACGGCCTTCAGACGGGTCAGAGCGTCGTGTTCCGCGAGGTCCATGGCATGACCGAGCTGAACGGCACCGCCCGGCAGATCACAGGTACGAGTCCGCTAACAAACCCGCTAACCGACCTGCTAACCGACCCGCTAACGGACCTGCTAACCGACCCGCTAACCGACCCGCTAACGGACCCGCTAACCGACCTGCTAACCGACCCGCTAACGGACCTGCTAACCGACCCGCTAACGGACCTGCTAACTGACCCGCTAACCGACCCGCTAACGGACCTGCTAACCGACCCGCTAACGGACCTGCTAACCGACCCGCTAACCGACCCGCTAACGGACCCGCTAACGGACCTGCTAACCGACCCGCTAACGGACCTGCTAACCGACCCGCTAACAAACCCAGTAACGGACCTGCTAACTGACCCGCTAACCGACCCGCTAACGAGTCCGCTAACATACCCGCTAACCGACCCGCTAATGAACCCGCTAACCGACCCGCCAATGAACCCGCTAACCGACCCGCTAACGGACCTGCTAACCGACCCGCTAACCGACCCGCTAACGAGTCCGCTAACCGACCCGCCAATGAACCCGCTAACGAGTCCGCTAACGGACCCGCTAACGGACCCGCTAACGGACCCGCTAACGGACCCGCTAACCGACCCGCTAACCGACCCGCTAACGGACCTGCTAACCGACCCGCTAACCGACCCGCTAACGAGTCCGCTAACCGACCCGCCAATGAACCCACTAACGAACCTGCTAACCTATTATTAGTGCTGCTGGACGAGCGCTCCTATGTTGCTGGGTTTTATTTAAGGTCATTGAGAATGATTTCGGCGTTGTTTTATTCAAGGTGTGCGTGTGCGTGTGCGCTGTTCTGCTGGGCAGTGCTGTCCCCTTACAGCTTCTCCATTGGAGACACGTCCTCACTGCAGCCCTACGCTCACGGCGGGATCTTCCTCCTGGTGAAGACGCCCAAAACCTTCAGCTTTGTGAGTCACCCCCCCATTACCCCACCCCCATGGAAATTACCCCCCCCCCCTTCTCATGGAAATGAGTTCAGCTTAGTGTCTACATTTCACACTTATTTGACGTACGTGCGGTTCATTGATTTTGTCAGTAAAACCTTTGTGAAACGGTAAAGTAATTTCATCCAGAAGTATTTCCATCACAAAAGTAAGGGTTTTCCTGCTTGGAAAAGAATGCCATTGAAGTTGCAGTGGTTTGTGGTTTGTTTTATGATTACAGTGGTTCTGAATGACTCTGCCTTTGACACGTGTGTTTGTGTGTGTTCTCTGTCTGTGACACGTGTGTGTTCTGTCTCACGTGTCCGTCTCTTTCAGAGAAGGATGGGCGAGCAGCTTTTGGAGCCTCAGGTTCTCACCCCCGATTTCAGCAAACCAGAGGTAGGACCCTGAGGTGTCAGTCACTGCCTCTGCCCGCCCACTCCATTTCAGCCAATCAAGGGCCTGCATTTCCGCTCCGTAGAGAACCAACCATTGTGACATGTTAACTGTACTGACTTAATAACAGGCTGGTTTTGCTCAGAGTTGTAATATCTGATGTCATGTCCTTCATTTGTGTAGCTGAATTAATTTTGTTTTTCACTCTACAAGTGTACATGCGCCACGGATGGGAATGAGGAATATTTTCTCTGCTTGAACAGGAGTGATTGTGATTCTGTGTGTGTATGTGAGAACAGCAGTGGATATATATCTCTCTCCCCCTCACCCCTCTTGCTCTCTCTCTGCCTCTCTATCCCCCATCTCTCTCTCCTCCCCCCCCCCCCCCCCCCCCCAGGCTCCGCTGCAGATCCACGCTGCCCTGCTGGCTCTCGACTCATTCCAGGAGCAGCACCACAGACTGCCCAACGTTGGGTAACTCCCCCCCTCTTTCTTCTGCCTTTACATCCCTCTCCACTTTCCTCCGTTTTCCTCTTTCTTCCCCCTTTCCTTCCTCCTCTTTCCTCATAATCTCTCTCTGATCTCCCTCTCCCTCTTTCTGTTTCTGTCCTTCTGAGTGCACAAGTGCTGTCTGTCTCACACCTCCAGCCTCGCAAGTTTCTCACGATTCAGAGTTCCAGAGTTTTATTACTGGAGTGACTTTTCTCTAGTGTTGTGTGGAATGTGAATGGTATTTTACCACTGGAGTAACTCTGCCTGCTGTGCTGTATTTTAGAATGGGAGTAACACGTTCCCTGCTGTGCTGTGTGTGGATTGTGTGTGTTAGGTGTCTCCAGGATGCAGAGGTGTTGGTGAAACTGACGGAGGAGGTTACGGAGACGCTGAAGGACCGGGTGAGTGCGCTGCAGTGTGTGTGTGCTGTGCGGTGTGTGTGTGTGCTGCGTAGTGTGTGTGTTCTGCGCGGTGTGTGTGTGTGCGGTGTGTGTGTGGGTTTCTCACTGTCGCGTGTTTGGCAGGTGCCCATGAACCCGGAGCTGGTGCGCTGTGTGTCCCGTACGGCACGGGGCCTGCTGCCCCCCCTCGCCGCCGCCGTCGGGGGCATGGCCAGCCAGGAGGCGCTGAAGGCTCTGACGGGGAAGTTCGCCCCCCTGCAGCAGTGGGTGGGTGTGGCTCCGCCTGTCCGTCACGCTGCTGGTTATCGCTGTGCTAACGCTAAGCCCCGCCTCCTGTCTGTGTGCAGTTCTACCTGGATGCCATCGAGGTGGTGCGGCCTCTGCAGTCCCTCCCCACTGAGGAGTTCGTCCCAAAGTAAGCCCCCAGGCCCTGCCCCACACTGACCCCTCTCTCACGCGTCATACGCAAAATCCACAGAATGAAGCTGCTCATGCATTTTATCACTCAGAACCCCTCCAGCGTGTTATTTTCTGACTGTTTCTCCCCTCTCCTCCTCTCTCGCTCTCTCCTCCCCTCCTCCCTCTTTCCTCTCCTCAGGGGGGATCGGTATGATGCTCTGAGGGCCTGCATCGGGGAGTCCATGTGTCAGAAACTGCACCAGCTCCGGGTGTTCATGGTAAGACACTGTGTGTGGGGATTTTGGGGGTGTTCATGGTAAGACACTGTGTGGGGATTTCGGGGGTGTTCATGGTAAGACACCGTGTGGGGATTTTGGGGGTGTTCATGGTAAGACACTGTGTGTGGGGAGTTTGGGGGTGTTCATGGTAAGACACCGTGTGGGGATTTTAGGGGTGTTCATGGTAAGACACTGTGTGCGGGGATTTTGGGGAAGGGGGATGTTGTTACCTCTGGTCATGCTGATATGTGCCCCCCCCAGGTGGGATGTGGAGCCATCGGCTGCGAGATGCTGAAGAACTTCGCCCTGCTGGGAGTGGGTCTGGCGGAGAGTTCCGGAGAGGTACAGCAGAACAGAACGTCTCTATAATTCCATTCATATTGATCGCGCTGCCAGGAAACGCCTCGTGCATCATCTCAGAGTGCTCTGGTCTGGCAGACAGAAACAGACGCACACAGACGCAGGCAGGCTTGCCTGGCTGGTCCTGTCAGTGTCTGGCTTGTTCCTCTCCAGAGGAGCTGGCTGAGTTTCCTCCTGCAGATCAGTGCTGCTGACTCTCTCAGTCCATTTCAGACACAAGATCATGCATTTAATGCAAATACAAATTCAGTATATTATTGTAAGACCAATTATAAGTACATAATAATCATAATCTCTCTCTGAGCTGGTGCTTATATGGTCTCTCTCTGAGCTGGTGCTTATACGGTCATGTGGTCTCTCTCTGAGCTGGTGCTTATACGGTCATGTGGTCTCTCTCTGAGCTGGTGCTTATACGGTCTCTCTCTGAGCTGGTGCTTATACGGTCTCTCTCTGAGCTGGTGCTTATACGGTCTTTCTCTGAGCTGGTGCTTATACGGTCATGCGGTCTCTCTCTGAGCTGGTATACAGTCATGCGTAGCTACTGCTCTTTGTCTCCTGTGGGTAGATCTGCATCACAGATCCAGATCTGATTGAGAAGTCAAACTTGAACCGGCAGTTTCTCTTCAGACCTCATCACATACAGGTGAGTCTGATCACACACACACACCTGAACCCTCAGCACTCACACTCTCACACACACACACCTGCACACACTCACACACACCTGCACCCTCAGCACTCTCTCTCACACACACACACACTCACACACACCTGAACCCTCAGCACTCACACTCACACACACACACACACACACACACACACACACACACACACCTGCACCCTCAGCACTCTCTCACACACACACACCTGCGCACATTGAGAGGGTTTGGATGAAAATGCAGGGAGTCTCTAGCGGGGTGCAGCTCCAGCTCTTATAAGGCCCATCTGTGACTGATGTGTCTGAATAAACCCTTCCATTGAAATATAATAATAAAAAATTATATTTCATGAATTATTTAACAATGATTTCCCCCGTAAAGTGTAATTATCGATACCAGATTATGTATAAGAATTTTCAGGTCTGCTACTGATAACACGGACATCCCATAAAAAACGGGCTGTGTCCCCCTTTTCTCCTGCCTCCCCCTCCCCCACGCTGCCCCCCCCCCCAACGCTGCCCCCCCTCCGCGCTCTCAGAAACCCAAAAGCACCACCGCTGCCGCCGCCACCCTGGAGATCAACCCTCACCTGCAGATCGACGCCCAGCTGAACAAGGTGTCCCCCGCCACCGAGGCCGTCTACAGCGACCAGTTCTACTCCAGACTGCACCTGGTCGTCACGGCACTGGACAGCGTGGAGGCCCGGCGATATGTGGACAGGTGGGGGGGGGAGGAGAGCCAGTGGGGGAGGGGGAGGAGAGCCAGTGGGATTATGGGTCCTGTCATGTGGGGTGTAAACCCAGGGAATGGGTCTGGTTGGACCAAAGATTAAGGACCATTGTAATAGCTATGTGATGCAGGGTTTAGTTTTATTGTTATAATGACATTCAATTATGATATCATGATAAGTTTTAACTACGGCATTTTAAAAGCTTTTAGGTGGTATTTAAAAGTTATTGATATGTTTAGGTTTTAAAATAATGTTGACTTCTCATTGGGTATATTTTACATTAAATTATAATAGTAAGATTTCGGGCATTGATGTGTTGTTAGGGAATGGTGCCTTTAAATATTCTTTTAGATTACAGGCTGCTGGTATTTTTTAATTTTTGACCAGTAGACTGATTTTATTAGTTTGTTCTGTAGTATTACAGAAATACTTGTTGCTTGGAGATGAATATCTAAAGGGGTTAGGTTGTGAAGGCCTACGTGTGACTAGTGTGTAGCCGTGTTGCTGAAACGCATCTCGGCGTGTTGCTGCAGCCGCAGCGTGTCGAACCAGAAGCCCCTCCTGGACTCGGGGACGATGGGGACGAAAGGACACACGGAGATCATCGTGCCGAACCTGACCGAGTCCTACAACAGCCATGTGAGTGTGGGCGTGAGCGTGAGCGTGAGCATGCACCTGGGTATTGCCACCCGGTAACCCAGCCCCTGGTAACCCAGTGACCCGGTAACCCAGCCCCTGGTAACCCAGTGACCCGGTAACCCAGCCCCTGGTAACCCAGCCCCTGGTAACCCAGTGACCCGGTAACCCAGCCCCTGGTAACCCAGTGACCCGGTAACCCAGCCCCTGGTAACCCAGTGACCCGGTAACCCAGCCCCTGGTAACCCAGCCCCTGGTAACCCAGCCCCTGGTAACCCAGCCCCTGGTAACCCAGCCCCTGGTAACCCAGCCCCTGGTAACCCAGCCCCTGGTAACCCAGTAACCACATCTTACCTCCGCAGATGTTCAGAAGCGTGTATTTAATCCGCTTCAGTGACTGAAGTGATGATAGTGTGAATATCGTGTAAAGCTGAAGCACTTCCTTTGATTCAGTTCTCAGTTAAACTCCAGGTGACTACAAGCAGTTCCCATTCAGCTCTCTTCCCGTGATGAATTACACGTGGAAATAACTGAATGATCAGATGTTTCCTGTGATGCTGTGGAAGCTGGTGGTCTGATTGGAGGCCTCGTTCATTAAGTGCAGTCTGATTGGAGGCCTCGTTCATTAAGTGCAGTCCCTGGTTCATTTTGCAGAGGGACCCTCCAGATGAGGAGATTCCATTCTGCACTTTGAAGTCATTTCCTGCTGTCATAGAGCACACTATACAGTGGGCGAGAGATAAGGTAACGTGCCCCCCCCCCCCCCATCACGCACCAGTTAATAGAATTATCCGGATCGATTTTTAGCTGTCTGACGATTTCTTCCATACTGTGTCCATTAGACTGAAACATCCCTCTTGTTTTTTCCCCCCCTTGTAACGTCTCTTGGGGTTGTGTACATGGATTCACCTTAATTTTGCAATTCAGTGGTATCTTCAGAAATGATTTAAACATTTTATTTTCTCTCCCTCAGTTTGAGAGTGCGTTCACCCACAAGCCCTCCATCTACAACATATTCTGGCAGTCGTACTCCTCTGCTGAGGAGGTGCTGCAGGTGAGAGCCGGAGGAGGAGGTGCTGAATGGCTCCTCACCCTGCAGATCTTACCGGCCTTGTGGGGACCTGTATCTGGGGCTGTTTAGATGGGGCTTTGTGGGGACCTGTATCTGGGTGTTAGTGGGCTTTGTGGGACCTGTATTGGGGCTGTTAGTGGGCTTTGTGGGGACCTGTATCTGGGGATGTTTAGATGGGGCCTTGTGGGGACCTGTATCTGGGGCTGTTTAGATGGGGCCTTGTGGGGACCTGTATCTGGGGCTGTTTAGATGGGGCCTTGTGGGGACCTGTATCTGGGGCTGTTTAGATGGGGCTTTGTGGGGACCTGTATCTGGGCTGTTTAGATGGGGCTTTGTGGGGACCTGTATCTGGGCTGTTTAGATGGGGCTTTGTGGGGACCTGTATCTGGGGGTGTTTAGATGGAGCTTTGTGGGGACCTGTATCTGGGCTGTTTAGATGGGGCTTTGTGGGGACCTGTATCTGGGGCTGTTTAGATGGGGCTTTGTGCTCCTCAGACTGTCCCCAGGCCTCTGGAGTTCACCTGCAGTCTGAGATAAGTATGTGTGGAATCAGTTGTCATGGGAACAGCGGTCCAGTGGTGTAACCGTGGCATTGCAGCTCAGTCTCCCGTGAGCTGATGGTGTGTGAATGAGTGTAAGCTGACCGGGCATGTCTGTTTGGCAGAGGATGAAGGCGAGGGATAGTCTGGAGGGGTCATTCCAGGTCATCAAGCTGCTGAGCAGGAGGCCCACTCGGTGGGAGCAGTGCGTCGCCCTGGCGCGCCTCAAATTCGACAAGTACTTCAAGAGAAAGGTACGGGGTACGGCAGCTGCTCCCGGGGGGATTCAAACCCATGGCCCTCTAGGTGCCCGTTCAGTGTTTCACCTCTGTCAGCGTTGTAGGGGTGACCATTTTGGCTCTAGCTACATTGCCAAGGCAGAGCCCAGGACGGGTAGCCGCATAGCTTGGCAGCATTTCCTGTGGAAGTGCCCTTTAGCTGATAACTGTCCCTCTGTCTTCTTCAGGCACTGCAGCTCTTGCACTCGTTTCCCATCGGCACCCGGCTGAAAGACGGCAGTAAGTGCTTCACATTCACACAGCTGTGCCCTTTGACCTGGAAGGGCTTCTTTAAGGGCTGCTTTTTGATCTGGAGAGGTTACTTTAGAGCCGAATCGATTAAAGATAAAATTAGGAACACATGGAAATAAATAGGCAGAAGTACATAACCAAGCTGTTTTGTTAAAAATAATAATACATTTTAAAATTCACTGGCCGTTTAAATGGGAAACATTCATTTTTCATCCTCATTAAAGATTTTTTTTCTCTACAGGTTTGTTCTGGCAGTCTCCGAAGCGACCTCCGTCTCCAATAGAATTCGACGTGAAGGATCATTTGTAAATATAAATATTTGTAAAGATTACTTCATAAAATATGTAAAGGAATTCCTTCATGGTTTTTTCTGTGTTCATCTCTCACTCCTTCTGTTTTTAATCCCATAAGGCACTTCACCTTTATCATCAGTGCTGCCAGACTATTCGCTCTTATTTACAACATCCCCTACCCTGAGAAGGTGAGCCATGCTGTCGGTTTCTTCCTCCTTCTTTTCCCCCGGGGAATGGCGTTCTGTTCTGTTGGAAGCTTTGCTGAGCAGATGTGGCCATGCTAATGATCTTTACTGTTACTAGTTATTCAAATATTTTTCAAATGTGCAGATTTTTCATGGATATCGTGCTTGTGTCTGTTCTCTATTCCACAGGACCTGTCACAGGAGGCAGTGGCCAAAATCATCTCTGACATTAAGATCCCAGAATACACGCCTGCAGAGAAGGTAGCTTCCCCCTCCCCCCCCCCCCCCCACAGGAGTATCACGTTTAATGCAGCTGCATGTAAAGCCCCTCAGCCTGCTGCTCCTGCTAGCGGGGCGCTAACAAGCGTTTTCCTGTTTCCGCGGCGAATCGCAGCGCATCGAGACGGACGAGAACGCCAAGAAGCCCGACCACATGAAGCTGAACGTGAGCAGCGAGGAGGAGAGGGAGGCCATCAGCCAACTGGAGGAGGCCATCGCTGCTGACTGCGTCACCCCCGGTACTGTCACAGACACGCACACACACACACACCCCGCTAACCCTGTCAACCCTGGTACTGTCTCACACACACACGCACACACACACACACCCCACTAACCCTGTCACCCCCGGTACTGTCACAGACACGCACACACACACACACACACACACACACACACACCCCCACACCCCGCTAACCCTGTCAACCCTGGTACTGTCGCACACACGCACACACACACCCACACCCCACTAACCCTGTCACCCCTGGTACTGTCTCACACACACGCACACACACACACCCACACCCGACTGATTCGTTCCCCCTCTCCCTCCCACCCTCCTTCCCTCCTCGCTCCCCCTCTCCCTCTCTCTGTGGGGTCCCCTCTCAGAGCGCCTGTGCATGTCCCCGGTCCTGTTTGAGAAGGACGATGACTCAAACGGTCACATGGATTTTGTGGCGTCCGCGTCGTCGCTGCGTGCCCGCATGTACGGGATCAAAGCGGCCGACCGACTCAAGACCAAGCGCATCGCGGGAAAGATCATCCCCGCCATCGCCACGGCAACGGCCGCCGTCGCCGGGCTGGTGAGGACTTCGGGGAGTCATTCTTGAGATTTTTTTTAATAATAAGTGGAAATGGGCTAGCAAATGAAATGCTTCCCATCTTTCTCCTCTAGGTGGCACTGGAGGCTATCAAAGTAGTGGGGGGCTATGACTTTGAGTCCTTTAAGAACTGCTTCTTCAACCTGGCCATCCCGGTAGTGGTGCTCACCGAAACGGCCCAAGTCAAGAGGACCCAGATCAGGTAGCATGTCTATCTGTGACCCTCTCGGGGGGCGTTTGAGGAACCAAGTCCTCTGGGATTGTGCACGGCTGTACCTGCATTATCAAGTGCTCATAAATCCATTTATAAAATGAAAATTGCAAAATGAAAGTCAGCAGGTAAATTCCCTTTGAGAGGTCTGTTGTCTGTTGTGCTGTCAATCAAGTAGGTTGCTGACAACCACATCGAAACAACAGATGATTGATTAGATTTTTTTTTTTAAAGATACTTTTTTAAAAGATTAGTTTGCTGATCCAGGCACTTTAAATCAGATGTTCTGCTGATTTAAGGATGACTCGGGCACTTATCCTACTGTTTCCCCGCAGAGAAAACATCTCGTTCTCCATCTGGGACCGCTGGACCATCCACGGTCACGAGGACTTCACGCTGTCTGACTTCATGAACGCAGTCCGGGTAAGTCCTGTCCCTCCTACTGCTGGGTTCCTGCTGGGTTCCTGCTGGTTCCTGTGGGATATGGTTGTTTGGTGGGCATTAAAGTTCTTCCTCTTTTTTTCCTCTTCCTCTCAGGAGAAGTACGGCATTGAGCCCACCATGGTGGTGCACGGCGTGAAGATGCTGTACGTGCCGGTCATGCCTGGACACAGCAAGAGGCTCAAACTCACGTAAGCGCCATCCTCCGGCCTCCATGTGCATTACAGCCCACCAATCAGAGTCAACCCTGGTCTGCGTTGCCATGTGCTCTTAGAATGCAGAAACTCCCCACCAATCAGAGAGCTAACCCTGGTCTGCGTTGCCATGCGCTCTTAGAATGCAGAAACTCCCCACCAATCAGAGAGCTAACCCTGGTCGGTGTTGCCGTGTCTCCTCAGAATGCAGAAGCTGATCAAGCCCTCGTCGGAGAGGCGGTACGTGGACCTGACGGTGTCCTTTGCTGCAGAGTCTGACGGGGACGAGGACCTCCCCGGCCCCCCAGTCAGGTACTACTTCAGCCAGGAGGAGCCGGCCGAGAGGGCCTGACCAGCGGGGGCCCCGGCCCGCAGACCCCGCCTCTCCCCCGCCCTGCCCTATGGACCACTAGAAGAGTAGCACTTGACGTGACTGTGTACATAGTTTTTCTACCGGTTTATTTTACTGCATAGCTTCGTCTGTGCTGACGCTGATGCCTTAAACGATGTTGTGTTTCATGTGATGCTGATAAAAAACGTATGGATGATGCAGACGGTGGAAATAAAATCAGTGTTGACACCTTCCTAGGTTTGTTTGGGAACGTTTCCAGGAGAGATGAGGGAGGGGGCCGCGAGGGGGCCGCAGGGGGGGCTGCTGTGCTCTGTTTTATTTGAGCTTTTTTGTTTTCCTCCGTTGGTGACGGCGCTCGATTGCACGGGTAGCGCCTCCCAGCCGCCAAATCGCCAAAGATCGTCCTCACAGGTTTTTTTTGTTTGTTTGTTTGTTCCGCAAGTGTCTGAATAATTATACAAAAATAAAGCAAGACAGGAAAAGTGAGAGAAAATGAGTGAGAGAGAGAGGGGGAGAGAGAGACAGAGTGAGTCAGAGAGAGGGGGAGAGAGAGACAGAGACAGAGACAGAGAGAGAGAGAGAGAGAGAGAGACAGAGACAGAGAGAGAGAGAGAGAGAGAGAGATGCTAGACTGTGAAATGGCTGCAGCCCATACTGTTTGGCGCCTCTATATCATGGCATACAGTCCCCCCCCCCCCAGCGTGTGGCACAGACGCCTGTTTCACAGAGTTACTGCAGCTCACGACACTTCCACATGCAGAGAAAGGGGGCTGTTTTAGGGACAGTCTCTGTGCCCCGCCCTGTGCCCCGCTCGGCTGAGAGTCGCCCCGCCCTGTGCCCCACCCAGACTGAGAGTCGCCCCGCCCTGTGCCCCACCCAGACTGAGAGTCGCCCCGCCCCCGTGCCCCGCCCAGACGGAGAGTCGCGGTGATGACTCTGGGCCTGCAGCTGGTCCACTGCTGTGCAGGCAACACAGGCCCACAAACTCTGCTGAAAATTTAGGCCTTTGATTCTTTGAGAACTTTTTGCTTTAATTTTCAGGTTGTGATTATTTATGATGTTTATATATCATGTTTATTTATTTGCTTGTAATTTCTTGGTCTTTAACGGGATTTTGGCAAGCGGGAAATGGCCAGTGACGTTGTGCTGACAGCTGAGCCAGTTAGTACCCGATGTGTTTAGGCTGCCTGGGTTCGATCTCTCCAAACATCCTCCTGCTGGTCCTGGGCTGAGATCTGACAGCTGTGTACTGGGCGAACCCGCATTCTCTTAAAAGTCTGAAATTAAGACTCACCTCCCGTGTGCTGGCTTGTAAAGTTAGATGAATGAAGAATGAAAATATCAGAACTCTTGATAATGTTTCCCTTTTAACTTCACACTTTAAAGGAAAATATGTTGAGCAGTGGCCAGCTTCTCGCTGTCGGCTGTTTCACTATCATATTGTGGACGCTATCGAGAGGACAGATCTTCATCTTCATTGGTCAGATCCTGAAATTCCAGCAGGAAAGCACCAATGCCGGGGCTGCAGTGCTAAAGATATAAAGGGTTCATACTGTGTGGTACAGCCTGCCCAGTAGCACATCCAAATGCGAGTTAACCACTTAGCACTGCACTAATGTGCTCTGTTTCTGTATCTGCCACACACATTTTCTCTCAAATCAGATGAAGGTTCTTCTGAATGAATGCTCCTGGGATTGGAACGGTGTCGTTCTAGCTTGTAGTGCCCTAACGTAAGTTCCCAGACTCCTGTGTACCCCAGTGTCTGGGGGGGTTTGTATCGGCCACCCCCCCCCCAGTTTTAGGGACCAGATGTCCACAGTTTTGGTGCCTAATGCTCAGTTTCATCAGCAGGGCTTAACTTTGGCATGAGCTCTGTCTCTGAGTGTCCATGGCAACAGGCCTCAGACAGGGCTGAGTGACAGTAGAGCTGCATGTCGTGGTGAAGCCCGGTTTGGCTGCAGAGGTAACGCTGGCTCACCCCACTGATCCCGGGGTCCCGGGTTACAGTCTGGGGGGTCCTGTAGGCGGGAAAAACAGTCACTTCATCTGTGAGCGAAACGCCAGCCATGGGGCAGAAGAGCTCGCTCACAAACGGGGTCTGTTTTCATGAGACCGTCCGTAATTCGCAGAGTGGAACCCCCCCACAGCCCCTCGAGGCGTGGAACCCCAGCCTTACATGGGGTGTTACTATGGGTAACTAGGGGTTCCCCAGTCACACGTTCATCAGAATCCTGTAAGTCGTGGTCCCCGTAAAAAAATTAATAAACAATAATAATAATTTTAAAAAATAGAATTGACTTAAATCAGCAGCTCACTGATGCACTCGTTGTTTCGTTCGGGGTGATCTGCGTTCTGTTTCACACAGAATCTAAACTGATGTCTGAAATGCACGCGTGGGAGAACGACACACAGAACAGCGTCTGGTCTCCCGTTTCCTCACGTGTCCGACTTTCTCTGCACACATTTACTGAGGTGTTGAGTTTCCTCGTTGTGAAAAGATGTCTGAAGCATAATGAATAAAACAAATGGTGTGATGTTCGTTCCTGTGACAGACTGCTCTGCAGATAGTACAATAAACATTTGTTTTCATGAACTGAATCAGGAGATGTTTTTCATTCAGAAATATACATGTATAGCAAACTCCTCTTGTCTCCTTTCTAAATATCACGTGTGTATGTGTGTATGTGAATGAAAATATCACTGAATGCATTAATAATCTAGTGGGTTGTCTGGCCTGAAAATAGAAAACCACATGTTTCCATTGTTACCTTTTGGAAAGGCAAAACTATTTGTATGACGTCTTAGATGTATTTTATTTAAACGTCTGAAACAGTCCGACTGAGACAGTCAGCTTGAGACACCCATACTGAGACACTTAGACCGAGACAGTCAGACTGAGACAGTCAGCTTGAGACACCCAGACTGAGACACCCAGACTGAGACACTGAGACCGAGACAGTCAGACTGAGACACCCAGACTGAAACACTGAGACTGAGACAGCCAGACTGAGACACTGAGACTGAGACACTGAGACTGAGACACCCAGACTGAGACACCCAGACTGAAACACTGAGACTGAGACAGTCAGACTGAGACAGCCAGACTGAGACACTGAGACTGAGACACCCAGACTGAGACACCCAGACTGAAACACTGAGACTGAGACAGCCAGACTGAGACACTGAGACTGAGACACCCAGACTGAGACACCCAGACTGAAACACTGAGACTGAGACAGCCAGACTGAGACACTGAGACTGAGACACCCAGACTGAGACACTCAGACTGAAACACTGAGACTGAGACAGTCAGACTGAGGCAGTCAGACTGAGACACCCAGACTGAGACAGTCAGACTGAGACACTTAGACTGAGACATTCAGATTGAGACACCCAGACTGAGACATTCAGATTGAGACACTGAGACTGAGACATTCAGATTGAGACACTGAGACTGAGACAGTCAGACTGAGACACCCAGACTGAGACATTCAGACAGGCAGACTGAGGCCTACTCAGAACCACAGTGAGTGTTGCTCTTTGCTGTAAGACAGGGGATATTTTCTCCTCCCAGAGTTTTTCGCCCCCGGTTTGGAATTTCCCGTCTCAACTTCAAGGTCTGTGGCGTTTACCCCGACCACTCGAGCTCCCCTTCAGGGCTCACTTCGTTTTATGTTTTATGCCGAATGAAGTGGGGATATATATACACACGCATATACACACACACACAGTAAACACACAAACACACACACAGAGCCTCTATACCTTAGGATTCTGATTCCTGATAAATATATCAGTGTGCCTTTATGATATTTCTTTATGGTTTGTGAATGCGTTCAGTGTATTCACTCATTAAATCAATGCAACATCCAGAACGGCACGTCCGGAATTAATTCGGTAAAACGTAGAGCACGTGGACAAGTGCAGCCTTTTAAAGCGCTTTGCATAAAAACACACACATACTGTAACTCATCCCATTAGCAAAGCCTAAAGTGATTAACTGGATCGGGTCCCAGTTCCTTAGAGCCAAGGCGAGTTTAGTAAATGGAAATTGCAACTTGGCTGCTCCACGGAAGCGCGCGGACTTAACCCATAGCTTGCGGCACTTGGAGCACTTTCGTAAAATGAATAAATCATGATACCAGACGCAGAGAAGTTGGACTGTCAGCGCTTAGCGTTGCATGTCGGGACAGTGAACGTTTCAGCTTTTATCAGTGGCTGACTAACCATATTTATTTATAACACTATTAAACCGCGCGAAAGCATAACACAAAGAAGATAGAAACGAATTAGAAATGTATTCTTGATTAATGCCGTTATTTTATCAGTAATCTAGCCTATATCATGAATCCAGCTCAAAAAAAGAATATGCAGCGAGTCAGCAAGCGATAATAATGCAATCAATCATGATATGTGTAGGAAAATTATTATTATAGGCCGTCCTATAATCAGCCATAAATAGGCTACATGAAATAATAGACTGCCATAACCTGAAACACTGAATTACTGTTTATCATTATTATTATTGTTCTATTATCACTATTATTATTATTACTACTACTACCACTTCTACTACTACTACTAATAGCCTCTAACACAATCAACATTGCAACACTACATTATTACAGAAGCTACACGAACTATATTGGTTCACAGAAGACCGTAAAAATGTAAATTAATATCAAGCTGAAAACTATTAAATCATACATGTGTGCCTTAAAATAAAAGTACAAAATACTGGCCGGAATACATAGCTATGCCTTGAATCAGAAGGAAGCTGAATCAGCTGCAGCTTCATTATACATTTTGTTAATCGCTGCTGAAATCAGACCCCGTGAATCGGTGACAGGGGGCCCGGGGCTGCAGAGCGGAGTGACGGCGAGGCTTTAGTGGGCGGGGCCACAGCGACGCTGTTGCTGAGGCTTCAAGATGGCGGAAGCCCTGACAAGCCAAGAAGAGCTGGTAAGGACTGAGTAACGGTGTTATTTATTTCCCCTCAATTCAGATAACTGTTCCTGTACGTCAGTCGTGCAACCGTTACTTGTCGTTCATAGCTAGAGTGGTATTTTCAGGTTGGCTGAATTGATATTGATAGAATACGTGCTTTTGGTAGCACAAGCTGACCACTCATTTAACTGAGAAAAGGGCGATAAATAACAGATGTAAGAGTGATCTGGAGGCCTGGGTTGCAATTCCAGCTTTTCAGGAATTGCCATGGCAGCCTGCTCCATGCCTTCGCTTGCAACAAGTATTGTGCTAGCCCGCTAACTATAGCGGCATTGCCCGCCACCTAATTCTTGGAGACCGCTGGTTAGCTGACATTTGCCAGCGATCTACTTGGCGCTAACGCTATATCGCTAATTAATGTTGGATATTCTGAGAGACACTCAATGTCGCTCTAAAACCAGCTACTTGGTTAACGTTACCGGTCTGGCAGGAGCCAAGCTTGAAATAATAACGTTAAAGTGTTGGCTACGTAGCTATAACTTATTTTCGCTGCCAAGCTGGTCAGCTCCATTAAAAAATCTCACCTTCTAAGGTTAAGCTGATAAATGGTGCATTGAACACATTTTGTTATGTGCATTAAACTATTATTAAAGGGGGCGGAATTTTAATGTAAACCTATGGTAGCTTGATAGATAAATGTTAGCTAGAAAGATGTGGGCAATATGCATGGAAAGTTTTAGACTAGCTGACTTTTACTAATATGCATCGATTAACTATTTCTTCGATATTTATCAAAAAATACATATAGGATATGGACACAAGACTCTTAGCATTTCAACTTTTTGTTTATGTATTGCTGGTTAGCTACATTTCCTAAATTACACAGATTTACGGGGTCTTTGTTGACATCCAAAATATTTGGCTGTTCTGGAGCCATACGCCTTTATCGTGTCCTGTCCTATGGACATTATATTCATCGTGTATGGGCTACTGATCACTCAGAAGTCGAGGTCTCCGATGAAAAAAAAAAAAAAAAATGTGAAGAAATATTCCGATGTCTCCCTCATTGTCATAGCTAGCTGCCGTTAATTAAAAGCTTTTTGAATGCCCGACATTTTTAAGGTAAATGATTGTATCTGTCGGTGGGAAATACAGCTTTGCATGTTGTCATTTCCTAAACATATCTACCACGTCATAAAAAAATGATTGCCAAAGCTTGATCGTTTAGATTCTGATTGCAGTTCAACAGCTGGGTCCGTATAACTACGTACGGTAGCCTATAGTAATGGAGATTAACCCCTAAACCTGGAATTTACTCTAAAGAAGGTTTGCCATCAGCCTACGTCATAAACCCCCTTGCCCCAACAAGAGCGAACGCTATACCAGAAGGCTATATTATCCGTAATGGGCAGTATTTATAGCAGTTGAATTTACATGAAAAGTGCATTGGCCTGGGTTGATAATTTGGGACAAAGACATTTATGTGTGCGCTGTGGCTGCTGCTATTAGATGCTATCAGAATGAGCTGCTGGGTGGAGGTGCTGGACACTGTGCACTTTAGAGATCGATTAACTCTGGGCTGCAGTCAGTCTGTAAGTGGGTGACCTGATAATCACTTATTCCCTGGATCAGCTGGGCTGCTACACTGGATTAAACTGGTGTGTTTAACCTAATTTATATGGTGAACTTTCTCTTACTGTGAACTGACCTCCGAGTTCTACGGATGTTTCTCAGACAGATGGCAGACGTATTTTTCTCTGGTTTTTGTTTATAACAAGCTTTTGTTTATCATTGAGCATGACAGCAGTGCTTTGGCCTTTCTTGGGAGTAATATTTTCTCTCTTGTATGATCAATTAGTTTCCTAATCGCTGCTGGAGGCTATCGCTAGTCCGTGGTGATTTAATGGCGTCAATTTTCATCAAAAGCGTAATATTTCGAAATTCCATTTGTTGTCCATGGAGGATGTAATGACTTTTGTGGCATTTCGAGTCCTGAATCATGGCCTCATAGTCATCATGGAAAACAATAACCCGTCTATATAATAGCAATTTGAAATTCCCGATGAATCACTGCGAGGCATTGTGTGCTGTTTGTGCTGAACCAAGCCCTGGCTCCACTGGGTCTTTTATAGTTCCTGTAAACCTCACATCTTTAGTCTGAGAGTACGTGCACACACTGAGCACTGGGCTTTCTGCTGTCTGTCTGCACTCCTGAAAGCCTGAGAGACACCTGTGTGTGTGTGTGTGTGTGTGTGTGTGCTGGGTCAGGCTGTGGAGGAGTTGGGTTAATCTCACCTGTGTGTGTGTGCTGGGTCAGGCTGTGGAGGAGTTGGGTTAATCCTGCCTGTGTGTGTGTGCACTGGGTCAAACTGGGGAGCAGTTGGGTTAATCCTGCCTGTGTGTGTGTGTGCTGGGTCAGGCTGTGGAGGAGTTGGGTTAATCTTACCTGTATGTGTGTGTGCTGGGTCAGGCTGTGGAGGAGTTTCTGGCGGAGCTGAGGGCTCTGGAGGAGCCCGGCGTGGTGCTGGTGTCCCAGAGCACTGCCGTAAAGTTCCTCATCGCTCGCAAGTTTGACGTGTCCAGAGCCATCGACCTCTTCCAGGCGTACAAGGTCAGTGCCGACCCGCTCGCTGTGCCGCTGCATGCTGGGTCCGCCTCGTACATCACTGGAGCGTTCGCTCACGGGCGCAATCGGGCTTGAGCGCTCCTGTCAGAACAAGAAGCTGTTTCTGCTGCCCTTCAAAACGAGCAGCCAAACGTTCCACATATAAAATACATAAAGGCCCCACTAACCCCCTCCATTGGCTCTCCTGCAGAACACCAGGATAAGAGAGGGAATTTTCAACATCGACCCGGACGAGGAGCCCCTGCGGACGGAGCTGCTCAGTGGGAAGTTCACGGTGCTGGTGAGTGGAGCGCTCTGTGCCTGTAGTGTTCAGGTGGAGCTCAGTGCTCTGTGGCCGTAGTGTTCAGGTGGAGCTCAGTGCTCTGTGCCTGTAGTGTTCAGGTGGAGCTCAGTGCTCTGTGGCCGTAGTGTTCAGGTGAAGCTCAGTGTTCTGTGGCCATAGTGTTCAGGTGGAGCTCAGTGCTCTGTGGCTGTAGTGTTCAGGTGGAGCTCAGTGCTCTGTGGCTGTAGTGTTCAGGTGGAGCTCAGTGCTCTGTGGCTGTAGTGTTCAGGTGGAGCTCAGTGCTCTGTGGCTGTAGTGTTCAGGTGGAGCTCAGTGCTCTGTGGCTGTAGTGTTCAGGTGGAGCTCAGTGCTCTGTGCCTGTAGTGTTCAGGTGGAGCTCAGTGCTCTGTGGCCGTAGTGTTCAGGTGGAGCTCAGTGCTCTGTGGCCGTAGTGTTCAGGTGGAGCTCAGTGTTCTGTGGCCGTAGTGTTCAGGTGGAGCTCAGTGCTCTGTGGCTGTAGTGTTCAGGTGGAGCTCAGTGCTCTGTGGCTGTAGTGTTCAGGTGGAGCTCAGTGCTCTGTGGCTGTAGTGTTCAGGTGGAGCTCAGTGCTCTGTGCCCGTGGTGTTCAGGTGGAGCTCAGTGCTCTGTGGCTGTAGTGTTCAGGTGGAGCTCAGTGCTCTGTGGCTGTAGTGTTCAGGTGGAGCTCAGTGCTCTGTGGCTGTAGTGTTCAGGTGGAGCTCAGTGCTCTGTGGCCGTGGTGTTCAGGTAGAGCTCATGCGTGTGCTGCTCTTGGCGTGTGCTGCTCATGCGCATGCTGCTCTTGGCCTGTGCTGCTCATGCGCATGCTGCTCTTGGCCTGTGCTGCTCTTGGCCTGTGCTGCTCTTGGCCTGTGCTGCTCATGCGTGTTCTCGGTGTTCCTACACACAGCCTGGTCGTGACTCCAGTGGTGCAGCTCTGGCCCTGTTCACCGCTCGACTGCATCGGCCTGATGTCACTACCCACAAGGCCGTGCTGCAGGCCATCATATACCAGCTAGACAAAGCCATTGAAAGGTATGGGGGGGGCCGGGCCGCTGGGTTCTGAGCTCAAGCGCAGGCCTGGAGTTTCACCCCGGTGTTGCGCCTCTCTCCCCCACAGCCTGCAGACCCAGAGGGACGGCCTGGTCTTCATCTACGACATGACCAGCTCCACGTACGGCAACTTCGACTACGAGCTGTGTGTGAAGATCCTCAACCTGCTCAAAGTAACCAGGCTTCGCTTCCGCATTTACCAGCTGTGCACACGTTAGGGTTGGGCCTGTGGGTTAGGGGTTAGGGTTAGGGGTTAGGGGTCAGGGTTGGGCCTGTGGGTTAGG
Organism: Anguilla rostrata; assembly: GCF_018555375.3. Lineage (NCBI taxonomy): Eukaryota > Metazoa > Chordata > Actinopteri > Anguilliformes > Anguillidae > Anguilla > Anguilla rostrata. The sequence goes on from NC_057937.1 coordinate 332,653, forward strand.
GGTTAGGGTTAGGGTTGGGCCTGTGGGTTAGGGTTAGGGTTAGGGCCTGTGGGTTAGGGGTTAGGTTGGCCTGTGGTTAGGGGTTAGGGGTTAGGGTTGGGCCTGTGGGTTAGAGGTTAGGGTTGAGCCTGTGGGTTAGGGGTTAGGGTTGGGCCTGTGGGTTAGGGGTTAGGGGTTAGGGTTGGGCCTGTGGGTTAGGGGTTAGGGGTTAGGGTTGGGGTTGGGCCTGGGGTTAGGGTTAGGGTTGGGCCTGTGGGTTAGGGGTTAGGGGTTAGGGTTGGGCCTGTGGGTTAGGGGTTAGGGGTTAGGGGTTAGGGTTGGGCCTGTGGGTTAGGGGTTAGGGTTGGGCCTGTGGGTTAGGGGTTAGGGGTTAGGTGTTGGGCCTGTGGGTTAGGGGTTAGGGTTGGGCCTGTGGGTTAGGGGTTAGGGGTCAGGGTTGGTCCTGTGGGTTAGGGGTTAGGGGTTAGGGTTGGGCCTGTGGGTTAGGGGTTAGGGTTGGGCCTGTGGGTTAGGGTTAGGGGTTAGGGTTGGGCCTGTGGGTTAGGGGTTAGGGCCTGTGGGTTAGGGGTTAGGGTTGGGCCTGTGGGTTAGGGGTTAGGGTTAGGTTGGGCCTGTGGGTTAGGGTTAGGGTTGGGCCTGTGGGTTAGGGGTTAGGGGTTAGGTGTTGTGCGGTAGTCGGTGCGTTGGCGGGATTAAAGAAACTCTTGGCGGTCCGGCGCTGACCCCCCCCCCGTCTTCCCCCCCAGGGCGCGTTTCCCGCGCGTCTGAAGTGCGTCTTCATCGTGTCGTCGCCGCTGTGGTTCCGCGCCCCCTTCGCCGTCCTGCGGCTGTTCGTGCGCGAGAAGCTGAGAGAGAGGGTGAGTTCCACACCGCCATCCCTCGAGCGTCACTCCCCACAGACCACGGCCCACTGCCGCCAACGACCCTGTCGCTGTGTATTTACCTGCGTGTGTACGTGTGTGTGTATACGTGTGTATTTACCTGCGTGTGTACGTGTGTGTGTATTTACGTGCGTGTGTACGTGTGTGTGTATTTACCTGCGTGTGTACGTGTGTGTGTATTTACTTGCGTGTGTGTGTGTGTGTATACGTGTGTATTTACCTGCGTGTGTGTGTGTGTGTGTGTGTATACGTGTGTATTTACCTGCGTGTGTGTGTGTGTATACGTGTGTATTTATGTGTGTGTACAGGTGTGCACGGTGAAGGCCCCAGAGCTGGCCGGTCACATCCCCATGCAGTCTCTGCCAGAGCACCTGGGGGGGTGCTCCCAGTACAGCCACATCGCCTGGATCCAGAGCTGCGTCAACGCCCACCGCCACCCGCAGGGGGGGGGCGACTGCGTGGGGGCGCTGCTCAGCTCCTACTGCCTGGACCCCCCCACGGGCGACGGCCTCAACTCCAACTGCGCTGACAACGACAACAACGCGAACCTGCACAACCACCTGCAGCAGCAGGGCAGGACTAGCACCCCCCCGCACCACGCCCACTGGAACGGCTCCGCCCTGCCGGGGGGCGGGGCCCGGGGCACGGGCGCGGCCGACGCTGGTGACGAGAGCGACGGCGGGGACTGTGGGGGCAGCCCCAACGCCAACGGGGATGGGTGGAGTCGCCAGGCTCCGCCTCCCCAGTCAGACACGCCCCCGGACACGCCCCTACACCTGACACACAGCGGAGGGGTTTTGGAAGGGGGAGGGGACCCGATGTCAGGGGGGAGGGACCAGGACCAGGACCAGGATGAGGATGAGGGGGAAGGGGAGGAAGAGGACGAGGAGGAAGGGGAGGAGGAGGAAGGGGAGCCGGGGGTGCCGCCGCTGCCCCAGAAGTCTTCGCGGCCGGTGGGGTCACATGACCCCACCTCCCTGTCGGTGCACATGCCGGAGCGGGACGGGATGGGGGTGAAGGAGCTGGTGGCGTACGTGAAGAGGAAGGGCAAGCGGGGCATCTACCAGGAGTACGAGGAGATCCGCAAGGAGCCGGCCTCCGGAACCTTCCACTGCTCCAAGTAAGGGGCCCACGCCTGGGGAGGGAGCGGGGGGCGGGACGTTACTTAAATTCTGGTGAATTAGGGTGTTTAGCTTCATTCTTCATGTTTACATTGCAGCTTTAGCAGTTTGCTGTTATGGGTAATGATGTTAGTTTCAGAAATCCTTGCTCTGCTGTCTGGTTATTTCCACAGGTGTTGTGACTTTAAAGAGGTGGAGTTTTCATTGTCGGCCTCATGAAGCAAACTTGATCAACACCAATGTTCTTTGACAGTGATTCTAAGCAATGTCCACGTGGGCTCTTGTGTGAGGTGTACCTCTCTTAAAAGGCACATTTGGTGAATAAGTGCTAACGCTGGCAGTCTTACTGCTGAACGGGTCTGATTGGGACAGTCAGGAAGTGTATTAAGCTGGGGGCATGATGACAGTCTGCGCTGCCCCCCCGCCCCCCGGGCGGATCTCGGTCTCCCGGATACGCAGCGCTCTCTCAGGGGGGATGAGTCTCTGCGCGGGAAGCACTTAGCGAGAGGGACGGGAAAGCAAGGCCTCATCACTCCAACACTGGGTGGAGCTACCGCGTGTCATCGCTGACTCATCTGCGTGTGCTTTTTAAAATAAAATCATTCTGGCCGTATTTCCTGCATCACAAACAGGGATTACTTTTATACTGGAATCTCCCTCTCTCTCTCTGTCTGTCTTTCCCTCTTCCTCTCGGTCTCTCTCTCTCTCTGCAGAAAACCTCACAATCAGATGAAGAACAGGTACAGCGACGTCCTCTGCCTCGACCAATCCCGTGTGAAGCTGAGCCTGCTGGAGGATGATGAGGACGAGGTACGTGTCATTCACCTTCAGGCTCCTCCCCCTCAGCAGTGCTCTGACATCCATTGGCTGGGTGTCCTCTCCGCGGGGTGAAAAAGCATGAGGTCATGTGACACTGCGTCTTCAGCACCTCTTAGATACGTGTCCTGTGTCAGAGCAGGAGCATCACTAAATGATGCCATTTGGGGTACAGAAGGGGTACAGCAGGAGTTTGTGCTTTTGGTGGCTGCAGCTCCTGGTCATTGCAGGACCAATGCTGGACTCTGCAGCTCTGTGGTTCCTCTAGTGGTAAAGTGCAGTAACTGCAGAAGCCTCTGGGGGACCCTGGGCTCCTTCCAGCTGCTCGCCCTCGTCTGACCCGGAAATCGATGGAGGTCCGCCATCTTTAAGGGCATTCCAACCTGTTAAACGCAGCACCTGCTTTTACCACACACAGCCACTAGATGGCAGGAGAGGGCTAAAGAAAACTGCTCATTTGTGCACTTTACTGCATGTCCTTCACAAAACTGGATTTAACTAACTGTTTAACTGGCACTTTTCCAGTCCACAGATTATATCAATGCAAGTTTTATGGATGGATATAAGAAGAGCCAAGCCTACATCGCCACTCAGGGTAAGCTGATCTTTCTATCTCAGCAGATATTTTTTGTGTGTGGTCTTCTGTGTTTCACTGAAAGCAGAAGATTCATTTCAGAAATTCAGCATGACTATGAAAAGCACACCAGTTAATGTTATGTTTGAATAACCTTAAACAGACGCTCAGTGTTTCTGAGTGTGCATTAGCAGTGTGAGCTGGCAGTCGGTGTTTAACACAGATAACATGGCCGCCATTACACTGAACATGCTCTGTCCCTGTTTCAGGCCCTTTGCCAAAAACATACGCAGACTTCTGGCGCATGGTGTGGGAACAAATGGTGCTGATCATCGTCATGACGACAAGGTGAGGTACCTCCAGTGCTCTGTTCTTTAGTTAATCACCAGAGCAGATTGTTACAAATGTATTCAGGAATATTCAGAACACATTGAATATCAAACCTGTAAGACACCCACTCACCCATGGCCAAAAGAGGTTCTCTTATCGGCCTGTTGGAATGGGTGAAGTGTCAGATACGTACGGGCGAGAGTGATTGACAGGCCGTTGGCTGCAGGGTGGTGGAGAGGGGGCGGGTCAAATGCGGACAGTACTGGCCGCTGGACGCAGGCCACACCCAGGAGCACGGACACTTTCTGGTCCGGAACGTCCGAATCGAGATGTTCCAGGACTTCAGACTGTCACACCTGGAGCTCTGCAACAGTGAGGTGAGCAGGCTGATAACACACACTCACACAGACACACACTCTCACCCTCACATACACACGCACACTCTCTGTTTTTATCAGACAGGGGAGCATCGGGACGTGGCTCACTACCTGTACGTCAGCTGGCCGGATTTTGGCGTTCCCAAGTCCGCCTCGGCCCTGCTGGAGTTCCGGGCGCAGGTCCGGCAGCACCAGGAGACGGCCTTCCAGGCCGTCAGCGCCAGCTGGACCGGCTCTCCCGGGGGCCCCCCTGTGGTGGTGCACTGTAGTGCAGGCATCGGAAGAACCGGTATTGACTCCGCCCACGGCCTTGGGCCTGGGGTGACACACAGTGCTGTCTGCGCTGCTTCTGGATTTACAATCTTTTATATACAAGCCAGGCAGGACACACACACCCACATATACTCACTGTCATTCCTCTGTTTATGGCTGTAACATTATTAGACACTAAAGTAATAGTTGGTGGACATTTAAAGTTCTACATGTTGTGAGGAAGTGCAGCTCTGTTCCCACACCTCCCTGACTGCAGTGTGAGCACAGACTGTCCTGTCTGGGCAGCCAGGTCTGCCCCCCCCCACCCACTCACCTGTCCTAAGCATCTCTCTCCCTCCCTCCCTCCCCCTCTCCCTCCCCAGGTACCTTCTGCACTCTGGACATCTGTCTGTCCCGTCTGGAGGACGTGGGGACGGTGGACGTGAGGCAGACGGTGAGGCGCATGCGGACCCAGCGAGCGTTCAGCATCCAGACCTGGGACCAGTACTACTTCTGCTACACGGCCGTCCTGGAGTACGCCCAGCGCCGCCGCCTGCTCCCGCCCCTGCAGTGGTCCGACTCGGAGCTGGAGACCGACAGCGAGTGACCCGCCCCCGCCCCCGCCCCGCCCCCATCCTGCAGAAACCCCGAGGAGGAGGAGGAACGAGTCCACTCCTCCGCCTCTCAGGCTCATCTGCGGACTGACGGCCAGTCAGATTGGGGGGCGTCTTACAAGCTGTAGCATTTTATATTGACTTGCACATGTGGAAGGGCAAACTTGAACTTTGTATCTTAGTTTTTTTGTTTTGTTTTTTCCGCTCAACCACCCCTAACCCCCGACTTACACCATTCTGTTCGATTTCAAGCAGAACCCATGACGTAGAAAAAAGAAAACTTGAACAAATTTCTTTTGGAGAAAATGATAATATATTAGTCTGTTTGGTCTAGGTCCATTTTCTGTTCTTGTAGTTTTGTTGTGTTTTTCAGGTGAGTGTTGTGTGTTTTGTATTTTTGTACAGTATTTCTGTTCATATGTAGACTAACCTTAAAGCCAAAGGTATCACCTTGAATGCGTATCTGGACCTTAGTTGTAAGCCCTTACATATCCATGTAACGTACATTTATATACTGTCCATAACAGCCTTTGACAAAAAGCCTTGTTTTAATATAATAGACATAACATTAACAAATGTATAAATATATATAGATATATATAGTGGATTATCTTATTCAGACAAATGACAGATTAAGATACAAATACTCTATCATAAACCTGTGTGGTCTGTCAGGTCTTACATCATCTCAAAACAGTGTCGTCTTTGGTTTCTTGACAAACTCGCATAAATTGGCCTTAAGCTGATTTAGTTTCATTACACTGCCTGTAGTTCTGACCTTTGACCTCTGATCCATACAGTGGTGCATTATGGGGTTTGTTGTGCCTCAGTGTTCATGTGCCTTCAGGCTTGCCAAGTGTGCATAAAGGCCTAATAGCAATCAATCCATTTATTTTTATTTTCATTTGTAATCTCAGGGGTACATTCTAGTGTGTGCTAGTGTCAAAATGTCTCTTGGTTCACCTCTGGTAATTTTTTTTAAAGCATAGTTTTTTTGTACAACATACAATATTTTATCATATTTTATTTGTGCATTTGTAAAACTTTGACAGTATTGATAATGAATGTTGGTACGATGCTTAAAACAAACAAAAATGTTTTATTGATTTGATAAGCTAAAAAGAAGCTAGAAGAGAGAATCTTTTTGGAGTTGTGCGGAAGTTTCTTGCGTGATGCTGCTTGGCATTGTGGGAGCTGAAGACCAATTTCCTTTTCTTGACGGTGAAATGGTGAACCTGTTTTTATTTTTTTTAAACCTGTTGTGAACTCTGCTCATGTTGTGAAGCGGTTACTTGCGGTGAGTGTGGACTCAGAAACAGAGAGAAGACTAAATCAACTCAAAGATAAAAGTGCTGCCACCGGTCTCCATTTTGATCTGCTTGTGTGATGGTGGTGCAGAGCGTGAGCTGCAGAACTGGGCGCCAGAGAGCGCCCTCCTGTGGCCAAAAGCGTATGAACACTGGCCCCTCCCACTCCCTGAACCCCTCAGCCAATGGCAGTGGCCCGTTTCCTCCCCTCAGACTCTGTCCTCATTAAACAAGTCAGACAAAGTCACGAGTCTTTATTTGTGTTTGGGAACTGGAGGAAGGGGGTCCTCACCCTGGATTCTTATTGGACAGACTAGAAGCAGGGAGGATTCTGGATTATGGTAGGTGAGTTGAAAATGGGAATGAAACAGACCTAAAAATTTGATTGGGCTCATTTTAGGTTTAAAAAAGCATTTTAAATAATCTCAAAACATTAATGTTGTCAACATTCACAATGTTCACATACAGGCCACATATTTTGCAGACTGTTTGGAAGTGTTGCCTTTGGGGATAACAGGCTAACGGGCTAACAGACCCAGGCTAGGGGAGCCGTTTGGGGCTAACGGGCTAACAGACCCAGGCTGGGGGAGCCGTTTGGGGCTAACGGGCTAACAGACCCAGGCTGGGAGCCGTTTGGGGATAGTAAGAGTTTGCGAGAGTGAGCTGTGATACTGTGGAACCGTTATGGCGACACTGCCCCCTGGTGGATGATAAATGACCAGAGCTCACCTGGACCCACCCTTTTCTCAGATAAAGACTCCACAATCATTTTGGACAGTCACCTTAAAAATGAGAACTACTGGTCTATGCAGAAATCTATAAAAATCTGATTTTTATTTATTCAGCCACATTGGCTTCAGGGAGGAGAGAATGTGCACACATTAGTCAGACAAATCCTCAAATTTTGCACAATATTCCAACATCACCCATGAAGCTCAATGTTACCCCTTTCAGTGACTTGTTCTATGTTACTCAGAGTTGTAAGTGACTCAGTTTAGTAACGGAGGTTAGCAGCTGATGTCCACGTACAGAAATAATCACATCAATTAAGCAAATAAGTGACGTGAAACTACAAACCAGTAGACCATGCTGAAATCCAGCCCTCGTTTGTGTGCGTGTGAATGTGTGTATGTGTGTGTGCACATGTGCGCGCATATGTGTGTGTGGTGTGTGTGTGTGTAAAATAGTGTGGATCCAGCTCTATACCTGTCCAGTAGAGGGTGCTGCAGCACACTGAGGACAGCGTTGTGGGGAAGGTGCAGGGTGACAGCAGGAGGGTTACTCTGGTTTGTCAGGACTGCACCCCCCCAGTCACGCCCACGCCTGCGCTCTGACCAATCCCCTGGTTTGGCAGGACTGCACCCCCCCCCAGTCACGCCCACGCCCGCGCTCTGACCAATCCCCTGGTTTGGCAGGACTGCACCCCCCCCAGTCACGCCCACGCCCGCGCTCTGACCAATCCCCTGGCGCTACCGCCTGCGGCGCTGCTTAATGCTGAAGAGGTCCTCGTCAGCGTACGTGTCCTCCCGTCTGCGCTCGCCAGGTTTGCGGTCCCGGCCCCGAGCCCGGCGGTTCTGCCGGTTCTTGCGGTTCTTCCCGTCCCCGAACAGGCCTGGGGTGTGCCGGACCTTCTGAGGGGGCGTGGGGGCCCCTGGGGGCCTCCTTTTGGGGCCCCGGGGAAAGTCCTCCTCGTAGGCCAGCCGGACCGGGGCCCAGGCGACCCCCTGCTCACCCCAGCTCCACTGCTCTCCGTGTGTCTCAGCCTTCGTCCTCTTCCTCCTCTTCTTCTGCTGCTGCTGCTGTTGCGGTTTCTGTTGCTGCGGTTTCTGTTTCTGCGGCTTCTGTTGCTTCGGTGTCTGTTGCTGCGGTTTCTGTTGCTGGGGCTTCTGTTGCTGCGGTTTCTGTTGCTGCGGCTTCTGTTGCTGTGGCTTCTGTTGCTGCGGTTTCTGTTGCTGGGGCTTCTGTTGCTGCGGTTTCTGTTGCTGCGGCTTCTGTTGCTGTGGCTTCTGTTGCTGCGGTTTCTGTTGCTTCGGTGTCTGTTTCTGTTGCTGTAGTTTCTGTTTCTGTTGCTGCTTCTTCTTCTTCATCTTCTTGGCTTGGGCAGATGCTTCATTTTTTCTCTTTTTCTCCACAACCTTGTTGTTTATTTTCATCCCCTTCCTCGGCGGACCATCGTCTCTATCGCCACCTGGTGGCCACATGCTGTGCTGCGGTTCAGTTGGCTGCAGGAGACCCGCATCCTGCAGTTCTGCATAACAAACCGAAAACATGAAAAAATCAGTCATCCACTGGAGGCACACTGCAGTTCCACAATCATCCACTGGAGGCACACTGCAGTTAGACAGTCACGTTTGGAGGATTTATGTGACAAAGGTAGAAAACTCTCAAACTGCTGATTCTTAAATTCAACTGCAAAAATTTGATTGAATATGTAGAATTTAAAGGAAATGAATTGTGTTTGTACCCTAAACACTGAGCACCCACTGAGCATGGGGGGTACGTACCCTGGGCTTTTCGGCGCGCCCGGTTGTCTCTCTGCCGGACGTCCGGAGGCGTGTCGTAGTACGAGACGTAGGGGGCGGAGGGGTACGAGCCGTTAAACATCCTGCGCTGGTCACACTCCTGTCAGAAACACACAAGTATGAATCCCAACTCACTTCCACTCACATCCCACACATAACCAGCGAGTCCGACACAGCGAGTCCGACACAGCGAGTCAGTCACAGCGAGTCAGTCACAGCGAGTCCGACACAGCGAGTCAGTCACAGCGAGTCAGACACAGTGAGTCCGACACAGCAACACAGCGAGTCAGTCACAGCGAGTCCGTCACAGCGAGTCAGTCACCGCGACACAGCAAGTCAGTCACAGCGAGTCCGACACAGCGAGTCCGACACAGCAACACAGCGAGTCCGTCACAGCGAGTCAGTCACAGCGAGTCCGACACAGCGAGTCCGACACAGCGAGTCCGACACAGCGAGTCACAGCGACACAGCGAGTCCGACACAGCGAGTCCGACACAGCGGAGTCCGACACAGCGAGTCCGACACAGCGAGTCCGACACCGCGACACTCAAGTCAGCACAGCAGTCAGTCAAGTCAGCGGAGCACAGCAACACGGGACAGAGTCCGACACAGCGCAGTCCACACAGCAAGCGACACAGCGAGTCCGACACAGCGAGTCAGTCCGACCAGCGAGTCCGACACAGCGAGTCCGACACAGCGAGTCAGTCACAGCGAGTCCGACACAGCGAGTCCGACACAGCGAGTCCGAGACAGCGAGTCCGAGACAGCGAGTCCGAGACAGCGAGTCCGAGACAGCGAGTCAGTCACAGCGAGTCAGTCACAGCGAGTCCGACACAGCGAGTCAGTCACAGCGAGTCACAGCGAGTCAGTCACCGCGAGTCCGTCACAGCGAGTCCGACACAGCGAGTCAGTCACAGCGAGTCAGACACAGCGAGTCAGACACAGCGAGTCAGTCACAGCGAGTCCGACACAGCGAGTCCGACACAGCGAGTCCGACACAGCGAGTCAGTCACAGCGAGTCCGACACAGCGAGTCAGTCACAGCAGTCGACACAGCGAGTCAGTCACAGCGAGTCCGACACAGCGAGTCAGTCACGCGATCACAGCAAGCACAGCGAGTCCGACACAGCGAGTCAGTCACAGCGACGTGCCGACACAGCGAGTCCGAGACAGCGAGTCCGACACAGCGAGTCCGAGCACAGCGAGTCCAGGACACAGCGAGTCCGCACAGCGAGTCGAGTCACAGCCAGTCAGTCACAGCGAGTCCGACACAGCGAGTCAGTCACAGCGACACAGCGAGTCAGTCACCGCGAGTCCGTCACAGCGAGTCCGACACAGCGAGTCCGACACAGCGACACAGCGAGTCACAGCGAGTCCGACACAGCGAGTCCGACACAGCGAGTCAGTCACAGCGAGTCCGACACAGCGAGTCAGTCACAGCGAGTCCGTCACAGCGAGTCCGACACAGCGAGTCCGACACAGCGACACAGCAAGTCAGTCACAGGTCAGTCTGTTCCTGTATGTTTATTAACATTTAACAGCAGGTACTATCTAAACAGGGACCTGACATCTGATTGGCCTGTGAGAGTTCCACAGGATTACTGGCATTTGCGATACAGCTTATGATTGGTGGCTTAAATAGTCGCCCATTTCCTGCACCAGTGTGCTTTTTCCACACCCATTTATGGACCAGTTTAGGCTTCCCTGGAACAGCGCACTCTCAACGCAGAGAGAACGCTCTCATGTAACACTCACAAACCCGAAGTGTCCCTTCCGTGAGCAGTTGTAGCAGTAGGCGGGGCTTCTGTGAGCATCCAGCACATCCGGCGTCTGGATTGGACCCTGCTTGGTCTGAAAGACAGGCAGAGGGGAAGGACATGCTCAGTGATTCCGCCTCCTGGACCAGGTCATGGGTCATGTGACGTGACCAGGTCACCCCCCCCAGCACACGCACACACACACAAACACAAGCTATAATGTTTTAAGACCAATGAGAACAAGCCATCCTGAAAAAGGGGCGTCGCATTGTGGGTGGGCAGGGCTAGTGCTGTGAGGACAGAACCCCAGAGCCAGGCTCCGCCCACTCTCCCCATGCAGAGCTGGCTTCTAATCGGACACTGCAGCTGACTCTAATGAGCATGTGCAAACATCCTGTGTGCATGGGGGAGGGGGCAAAGCCTTTGAGGAAGGGGGCAGGCCCCAACCCAACACACTGGATAAAGACCCCAGAACTCAAGACCACCTCACCCAGGCGATGGAGAGCCACGTCTAACATGGCAACTCATCAATATCGGTTTACGACAGAGAAACAGGCGGAATTTTAGATTAAGAGAAATTTTAAAGAAGGAATTCTAACTTGAGATGATATTCTTCAGTAGTGACTCTTGATATAACGAAATTCAGGAGAAAAATAACAAACAGCTCTGCCCAGAATACAGTGTGAGGCGACAGCTGCAATCCCCTCCAGTCTATTTGAGGTACACCTTACAAACGTTTAAAGAACAGCGTCTTCAGCTGTGATAAATGTTCCTCTTACCACCACAAGAGGGCGCTCTAACCCAGCACAGCATAGGCACAGTTAGCCTGAAGCCCCAAAGCCAGGACAGCCCTTATCAGTGACCCCACAGCCTCGAAAATACTCCAGAAATGAAAACAGGGCCATTTTGGTAGCATTTACATATATAAAAATTTGAGGGGGAAATATTAAGTGCTTACAGTATGCCAGCAAATGTGAACTGGTCTTGAGAAATGAAATTATAATTCTGCATCAAACCCAAACGCACAACAACGTGCACCCGTCTGTCCGGCAGCTTTCAGTCTCATGGACACACACAACGTTCCCTGCACCACACGCAAAGACTGCTATCGCCCATGCTGCTATGCCAAAGGACCACAGTAGATGGCGCTGTGGTCTCTGAACTCTATGTAAGTGGTGGGGAGGTTCTTCACATACTGTATAAGCCTTATGCAAACATGATCTTTAAACAAATTAATTCTTTGTATGTACAGCGCAGGTCATTAAACTCCTCCTGCCTCTGGGCTGCTGCAAAATCTCTGACAGGCAATTATAGCACCCGTCCTCCTGCTTTCTGTCTGCTCTCCAAACATAAAGACAGAAACAGGCCAAACACAGACAGAACACAGTCATAATCGCCTGTGAACAAGACACACACTCAGGAACTGTGTGACACAGGCACATGCACATTAACCCTTTGAAGATAAGGCTGTCTGGAATGGGTTTTTTTTTTCATAATAATTCTAGAACTCCACTGCTGTCAGTCACCAGTAGTGATTGTGACATCAGCATTAGAATGTTCAGCTAAGAACATTCTAATGACATGATTGTGACCTCACAGCTGAAAGTATTAAGGCACTGTTCTATGAGCCTGTGTAACACACACACACACACACACTAACACCAGGCCAGTGGAGAGGACATGTCCCTGTGCTATGCTGAAAGGGAAAGAGAGAGAGAGACAGAGGAAGAGAGTGAGAGACAGAGAGAGAGTGAGAGAGGGAGGGATAGACAGAGACAGAGAGAGAGAGCAGAGACAGAGGGAGAGACAGACAGAGAGAGGGAGGTTGGGCGCAGGGTCCAGGACTCCAGGCTTGCTTCCCCACACACACCCTTCAGTGCTCAGTGCTAACGATCTGGCCTCTTCATTAGACAGCAGTGCTAATTAATCTCAGTAGAGCCGCGCGGGTGAGCCGGCCCGTCTGCTGGCAGCACGTTTCACGCTTTATCACGTCTGCTACCTGACAAACAGACCTGCGCCTTTCTGTGGGGCTGAGGTCTATATCGCGCGCGGGCGGGGGGGAGGGAGGGAGGGAGGGTGAGAAAAAGGGGAGAGGGAGGGAGAGAAAGAGAGGGAGGAAGGAGAGGAGGGGAGAGGAGGAGGAGAGGAGAGGGAGAGAGGATGATAGAGAGGGAGGGAGGGAGGGAAGGAGAGGGAGTGAGAGAGAGAGGGAGAGAGGGAGGGAGGGAGAGAGAGAGGGAAGGAGAGGGAGAGGTACGCGACGCGCCGTGGCCCGGATGCACATCCCGGTTCTGTCCCCACTGAGCGCGCTCAACTCACCCGCCCCTGGCGCTGCCCAACACTCACACCCACTGAGCGCGCTCAGAACTTGGAGCCCACTGGCGGCTCAAACTACACGCCCACTGAGCGCGCTCAAACTACACGCCCACTGAGCGCGCTCAAACTACACGCCCACTGAGCGCGCTCAAACTACACGCCCACTGAGCGCGCTCAAACTACACGCCCACTGAGCGCGCTCAAACTACACGCCCACTGAGCGCGCTCAAACCCGCTCTTAAATGAGCCCCCTCTCTTGACGGGATGGCTGGTGTGTCACGCAGCCCCCCCCAGCCCTGTTCCACCCCCCCCCCCCCGCCTCGCCTCATATTCACAGCAGAACCGCCACGTTTTCCCTCCAAAAGCAACCTTTGTGTCACAGGGGTCCAGGGTTGGGGGGGATTTCCCATGTTTCCTAGTTGTCAGTTTAAGTGTCAGGGCACCCTGATGTGACAAACAGAAGCGTATATTTAACTGGAAGGAAATAAAGGCTGAAGATAGACGTGCATCTCGGGACAGCAGAGAAATGTCACCGGGCTGCTCTAACAGCCTCCAGACCTGGGCCCGGGCGGGTTGTGGGTGCGGGCAGATTTTGGGAGGACTAATTGCCCTGGCGGACAGTCAGGAGACCCTGCTGTTGCACTGTGGGAGGCCGCGGGGGAGGTACGGGGACTCCTCTCTGCCAAAGAAAGTCCCAATTAATAAAGCTAATGATGCTAATTCAGCAGCATGCAAGCTGTTACACCAGCCAACCCCACCAGCGGATTTTAATCTGCCGACTCGTACCCGTACCCCCCCCCCCCCCTTAAAGCACAGGCTGCCTGCAGGAGCTCAGCTCATTAGCTTAATCTGCACTAGTGAGCCGCTAATGCCCAACTCCCCCCCCAGGAGGGAGGAGACTGTTCCAGCACCATGGAGACACAATCAGCCCACAGGACACTGAGACTCTTTACATGGAGGGAGAGAGACAGACATGAAGCGAGGGTGAGAGAGAGAGAAGAGAGAGAGGGAGGAGGGAACCGAGTGGCAAAGAAAGAGAGAAGGATGTTAGGGGATTCAGTGCAGCTCACCATCAGCACCCTGAGACCCCCCTGCTGTCCTGTTCTGCCCCTGCCCAGCCCAAACCCCCACCCCCCCCCCACCCCACCCAGCGCCCCTCCACCCCCCACACCTAGAAGTTCTCCATGAGGACCCGCTGTACACTTACTGTGAGGTGGTACTGTCTCCAAATGTCTGAGCAGGCCTGGGAGAGAGAGAGAGGGATGGAGGGATGGGGGTGAGAGAAAGAGAGAGAGAGAGAGAGAGAGTTACGTACAGCATTTACTGACTAGTCATATTTACTCATGTTGAAATAATAGCTGCAAGGAATATTTAAATGTATTTCCTGTCAATTAAGCACAGTGAGTGAGTTTTTAGGAGAAAGAGAGTGAGAGAGGAGGGAAATGAGTGGAAATGTTAAGCAGGTAAGAGGCACTGAAGTATAACACCTTTCCGTGTGAAGCTGACAGACACAGGTACACAAACACTGCGATTAGAAAATACATGAGAGAAAGGTACAACACACAACACACAACGCACACAAACATACACACACATACACACATACACACACTACACACTCAACTGGTCCTGGGTTTTGCGTAGCAGCACTGATGAGGAGCGCCTGCTGCAGCGGAGGAAGGCAAACCCAGTGCTGCATCCGCTCAGTTTGAACATTCTTCTCAACGGGTTTACGGTTGCTAGGACACCCACGCTGCTCATTCTACCATTACGTTAATAAGAATGTTAACGCCAAAGTCAGCGGTGCTATTTCAGGCAAACAGAATTTCCTGTTTTTAAAGAGGAAAAAAAATGATGGAGGAGAAAAGTTCACTTTTTTTCTCCATCAGACGATTTTCAACTCTGCAGATGTGAACACAACTGGACTCAGGGATTGTGAATGCAGGTGCTCAAGGTGCACTGTGGGTAGAAATTAAGAGCAGAGAATGTGTGTCACTCTTCTACAGCATTAAACATGTGCATGCGTGTGTGTGTGTGTGTGTGTGTGTGTGTGCACGTGTATGTGTGTGTGTGTGTGTTAAAAGCCAAGCATGCCAGAGACACAGCTACATAGGCTTTAACTGAACACTTACACAAAATTACCATTGAACACCAACAGATTACCACTGAGCACCATTATAAATGACCATTTAAACCCAGGATAAATAGCCACAGACCTGCATTATAAACGGGACATTAGCTGGCCCATGTTAAACGGGACATTAGCTGACCCATGTTAAACGGGACATTAGCTGGCCCATGTTAAACGGGACATTAGCTGGCCCATGTTAAACGGGACATTAGCTGGCCCATGTTAAACAGGACTTTAGCTGGCCCATGTTAAACGGGACATTAGCTGGCCCGTGTTAAATCTGAGGGAGGCTGCTGCTCGGACGGGACGAGGGAACTCACGTCGTAGAAGTGCCCAGTCATGCCACAGCGGTGGCACTGCTTGTGCCAGTATGCCCGCTCCAGGCAGTCGTCATGGCAATGCCCCGGCAGGCTGCAGTTGGAGCAGTGCCTGTTGGGACAGGTCTTCTTCAGGTGAGTCTGGCTGGAGCACAGCGTGCAGGAGGGCGGCTTCTGCACAGCAAACAAGATGTATTATGGGTAATGTAGTACTGTGAGCTGGTATTACAGGAGTTCCCTGGGTGTAGGGGGTCTGAAGGCCGGTACATAGGTGCACAGGTGTACCCTGGGATTGGGGCAGTTCTTGGAGAGGTGGCCGATCTTGTTGCAGCTCCTGCAGGTGACGTTCTTGCTGGTGTAATAGCGGTTCGATACACGCCGCGGACCCAAGCCTTCATTAGAGATCTGAGCCTGAGAGAGGGAGGGAGAGGGAGAGGGAGAGGGAGGGAGAGAACCCACTCAGAGACCAACACAAACACACCTGTTATAATAAACCCTTAATAAAATTCTGGCCAGAGATCAACACATATGAGCTCAGACCTGAAGCACGTACACTCACACCTTTTCCTTTACCCCACACTCACACCCTCTCCTTTACCCCACACTTACACCCTCCATACCACCTCACACCCCACACACTCACACCCTCTCCTTACCCACACTCACACCTCTCCGTTACCCCACACTCACACCTCTCGTTACCCCACACCACCCTTACACCCACCACACCCTCTCCATTACCCCACACTCACACCCCTCCATTACCCCACACTCACACCCCTCCTTTACCCACACTCACACCCTCTCCTTTACCCCACACTCACACCCTCTCCTTTACCCCACACTCACACCCTCTCCTTACCCCACACTCACACCCTCTCCATTACCCCACACTCACACCCTCTCCATTACCCCACACTCACACCCCTCCATTACCCCACACTCACACCCCTCCTTACCCCACACTCACACCCTCTCCTTACCCCACACTCACACCCTCTCCTTTACCCCACACTCACACCCTCTCCATTACCCCACACTCACACCCTCTCCATTACCCACACTTACACCCCTCCTTACCCACACTCACACCTCTCCTTACCCCACACTCACACCCTCTCCTTTACCCCACACTTACACCCTCTCCACTACCCCACACTCACACCCTCTCCACTACCCCACACTCACACCCTCTCCTTTACCCCACACTCACATCCTCTCCGTTACCCCACACT
This sequence comes from Anguilla rostrata, assembly GCF_018555375.3. Taxonomy (NCBI): domain Eukaryota; kingdom Metazoa; phylum Chordata; class Actinopteri; order Anguilliformes; family Anguillidae; genus Anguilla; species Anguilla rostrata. Next base: position 349,202 of record NC_057937.1, read on the forward strand.
CACACCCTCTCCTTTACCCCACACTCACACCCTCTCCATTACCCCACAATCACACCCTCTCCATTACCCCACACTCACACCCCCTCCTTTACCCCACACTCACTCCCTCTCCGTTACCCCACACTCACACCCTCTCCATTACCCCACAAAGAGATAAAGAGCCACAGTACCTCCAGGTCTCTTCTGGAAATGGTCCAACTCTGATCATCGTCTTCGTCTTCTGGAGGGGAACAAACAACACCAAAAAAAAAAAACAGAAGATGGAGGGAATAATTACGGAGCTCATCGGGGGGATATTTCTGGGGGGGGGGGCGCTCAGAGGTCTGGCCACAGGGTTTTCATGGTTAAGAACAGTGCAGCAGAACAGATGCACAGGCTGACGCTCTTCATTAAAAGGGAACCATTTTGGTTTTGATTAATGGTGCTGAAGATGGCAGCTACTCAGCACACCAGCAGAGTCGGATCACTTTATTTAGTGCACACACACACGCGTATACACACACTCACACACACACACGTATACACACACACGTATACACACACGCACACACTCACACTTACACACACACACACACACACACACACACACGTATATACTCACACACTCACACTCTCTCTCACATACACGCGCACACACTCACACACACATATATACACACACACACACACTCTCTCTCTCACACTCTATACACACACGTATATACTCACACACTCACACTCTCTCTCACATACGCGCACACACACTCAAACACACACACGTATATACTCACACACTCACACTCTCTCACATACGGCACACACACTCACACACTCATATATACACACACACACACTCACACACACGTATACACACACGTATATACTCACACACTCACTCTCTCTCACATACGGCACACACTCACACACTCATATACACACACACACACACATATATATACATACACACACACAGCTCGGTGTCTTAGAGGGTGCCCCACACTCAGTCAATCAATCAATCAATCAATCAAATTTTATTTGTATAGCTGGCCTAAACCCCCACAGGAGCAAGCCTAAGGCAAGAGTGGCAAGGAAAAACTCCCTGTGGCAGATGGGAAGAAACCTTGGAAGGAACCAGGCTCAAGGGGGAAACCCATCCTCCTCTGGCCGGCTCAGGGTGCCGACTGGTGACCAACATGTCAGCCAGTCAACACTGAGGTTATTTATACTGCAGGAAACACAGAGCTCTCTGGAGACCAAGCAGTTAGAGCCCAGCTCACAGCTGCAGTACAGTGCAGAACCACAGCTACCACACACATCACACACACACACACACGCTTACTCACACACACACACTCATGCATGCACGCACGCACGCACGCACACACTCACACACCCTCTCCCCTCACACTCACTCACACACACACACACTCACACATACACGCTTACTCACACACACACATACACGCTTACTCACACACACACACACACACACACACACGCATGCACGCACGCACTCACACTCACACACCCTCTCCCCCCACACTCACTCACTTGCACACACACACGGTTCCCTCACAGTCTCCCCTAACAACCCCTCTGAAGTGTAACCATGCAGGCCACACAGTCCTGGGGAGAATCTTGCCTTGCGCGGCTGGTCCGAGCTGGGGGGGCCGGGGGGGGTGACCAAATCACATCAAAGACCCCGCCGAGGCGGGCCCCCCAGTCCTGCCACGCCCCGCCCTGCTGACCCTGATTAAACAGCGCCCCCACCCCCCCGACCCCCCCTTTGTGCGCCGCTGTTGACTCCTGACATTAAGGCGCAGCCCCCACAAAAAGAGCGGAAATGGGGGTGGAGCCCCAAGCAGAGGGGACGTGTGATACAGCAGGATTAGAGAGGGGGTGCAGGACAATGCAGCTCTGCGGGGGGGGGGGGGGGGCACTGCGAGCTCTGTGAGGGGGGGGGGGGGCAGGGAGCTTCATGAGACTACAAGGAAAAGACCAGGCAAAGATAACACAGGCCCAGTGCCCTACCCCAACCCCCCCCCCCCCCCGCCCCCCCTCATGTCCTCGACAGCCAACCAGTAAACCTTGCACTGCAGACAGGGCATTCTGGCTGGCAGGCAACACGCCACCAACATCATTCGGCTGCAGTCACACACCCCCCCACACCTCACACAACACATCACACACCACACACTCACACATCACCACACCCCACACACACCACACACCCACACACACACACACCACACCCCCACCACCACCACACCCCACACACCCCACACACCACACACCCCACCCACAACCCGACACACACACCCACACCCACGCACTCACACCCCACCCCGCCCACACACCAGCTCCACTTCGACACCACAACGTCCTGTGTGAGAGAGAGCTGGGAAACACAGCCTCATAATGCCAAGCCCCCACCCCATAGAGAAGCTCACGCAGATACGCACACACACCAACACACACACGCTCACGTGCACACACACACGCGCACGTACCAACACACACACACGCGCGCGCACGTACCAACACACACACACACACACACACACGCTCACGTGCACATGCACGCGCACGTACCAGCACACACACACACACACACACACACTCTCCACTAAAAATATTGAAATAAAACCGTTGCACTGCGACTTCAGTTTCATTCTGATGAATATTCTCCTCTGGGAGCTCTGCTGTCGAGCTTGGAGGCAGATAGCATTTTCACGATTGTTATTATGTTAAATACGATAAATAGCATCGTTAATCTGCTCCGCTGCTCATGCCGTTATCAGGGAGGAAGACGAGGATGCTCTTCTGCGGCATCGTGTCGTATTTAGCCCCCATTCAGCGTGCCACAGACCAGGCCGCATTCGCAGAATTACACACTTTGTCATGAAGTGGAATTTGCCATAATGCCAGTTATCGGTGCACGTTTTGCCAGTGAGGTGGGGGGGGATTTTGCCTGGGGGGTCCACCCCTTTCCCCCCCTTCATGACAGAAAGGTGGCACAAACAAATTGAAAACCAGAATAATCACAGCCCCCTTCTCTCCATCTCCAAATCCACGGCCGTTAGAGTAATTAAATAACAGGTCTTTAGTTTTAATTTAGATTTCCCCACTGTGTCCCCGCACCCCTGTGCTCCTGAATGGGGAATTCATGTACCGCACATCAGAAATTAAACAGGAGAGAAAATCACAGGGAAATCCACTTCATTTTCCACAGTCAGAGAGCAAAGCACGCTTCGGTCAGTCCACGTTAGCGAGTGAGGCTACCGAGAGCAGCAAAAAGAAGGAAGACTTTAAACCTTAGCTAGCGCAGCTAGCACAACCTAGCACAAACTAGCACAACCTAGCGCAAAGTAGCACAACCTAGCGCAAACTAGCGCAGCTAGCACAACCTAGCGCAAACTAGCGCAACCTAGCGCAAACTAGCACAGCTAGCACAACCTAGCGCAAACTAGCGCAGCTAGCACAACCTAGCACAAACTAGCGCAAACTAGCACAACCTAGCGCAAACTAGCACAACCTAGCGCAAACTAGCGCAACCTAACACAAACTAACACAAACTAGCGCAGGCTAGTGCAAACTAACAAACTAGCGCAGGCTAGTACAAACTAACAAACTAGCGCAGGCTAGCGCAACCTAACACAAACTAGTGCAGGCTAGCGCAAACAAACTACTGCAGGCTAGCGCAAACTAACAAACTAGCGCACACTTAATCACTAGAAAAAGGAACTCTACCCTCTGGAGCACATTTTGCAAGGGTCTCTGAAACAAAAAGAATTGTTATTTGTTAAAGGATTAATGTTAAAAGTGAAGACTTAATAGCGGCTCACTGGGTAGCAAAACAGCGCAAGAGTGAGCTGGATATTGGGGGTGGGGGGGGGGGGGGGGTAGTACGGGGAATTATTAAAAATACCTTATAAATCCTGCAGCAAAATTATATCATTATTCTCAAGGGGAACAATTTTGTCTGCTCCAAACATTGGCGGGACATGTCCCTTAAACCCCCTCTTTGTGGACAGACAAAAATGTTTGGAAAAAGCACCTTTCCAGAGTTTAAACGCCACACACAGCACATCCCAACCCATAACCCACATCCACTGGCCACCTGGAAGCGCTTCCATCGCTAGCCGCTAACGTTGGCTAAACCTTCTTAAAAATGGCGGCACCTTTGCCTCAGAACATCGGTCACTGCTGATTAAGCTCCACTGTCATGCTGCGAAACGAACGCTGGGGTGGAAAATTGATTCAGCTCTCCTGCTTTAGAAGCCAGGATTGATGTGACAAGCGTGTGGAAAATAAATAGCAAAATGTCGAGATTTTCATTTACCTGAAATTGAACCAAACAAGGAAACATGCAATTTTGGCTAATATCTACTACCGAGTAGGTCTGTTATACATGGAGGTCAGAGAAGACATCTAATGAAAATCAAGCGATCAGTGAGTCTGCATTTTAGGGATTATGCGAAAAAAAGAAGAAAAAAAAGATTCCAAATGTTCTCAAGTCCAAACGGAGACACCTACAAACTAGCCAACTCCCTTCATACTCCGCATGTAAATCAGATTAACGAATAACTTTAAAGTACTTCTGCAGTATTATAGAAACATGAGACTGGCATTTAACCAGCAGGCCGCAGTGGAGATCGGGAGCAGGGCGGGGTGTCCGTCCGTCCCACAGACGGGCCATTCTGGGGGGCACACCTGTGTACCCTTTTAGAGGCGCAGTTCCCAGTCCTACCACCGACCGCCCCCAAACCCTCCCCCACGCACTCCCTACACAAAGCCGAAAATCCTATTAAAGCACAGAATCTGCAAAGTGAATCCGAGTATTCACGTAAACAAGGAGACATTTTAATATAACCTGTGAGCTAGCTTAATGCCCCCCTAACAGGCCTCATTAGAATGCACCTCCTTTAGGTGAAGCTTCATGAAATACCCATTACCCGCCTCATCTAGCATACCTGCAGTGTATCCATGTCTGGATTACATTTCAGTCCTTTTTTTATCTATTTACCCCCCTCCCCAAAATAAAAAAACGCACATTAATTCGGGGCACGTCTCTCTGCTGTGTTAAAAGAGGAAAGAAGAGGAGTCTGAGGGGAGGGGGGTGTAACAGAAAACATTTCACATCAGAAAGAACGCTGAATAAATATCAGGAGATTTAGCAGGGGAAGTTCCGTCACGCTTTTTTGCCTCATAAACAATTTCTATTTTTTCCCCTCAGATGGATTCAGGAGACCAGAGGCCCCTTACTACTGAGAACGCAGAGAGAGTCAGGCCCCTTACTACTGAGAACGCAGAGAGAGTCAGGCCCCTTACTACTGAGAACGCAGAGAGAGTCAGGCCCCTCACTACTGAGAACGCAGAGAGAGTCAGGCCCCTCACTACTGAGAACGCAGAGAGAGTCAGGCCCCTCACTACTGAGAACGCAGAGAGAGTCAGGCCCCTCACTACTGAGAACGCAGAGAGAGTCAGGCCCCTCACTACTGAGAACGCAGAGAGAGTCAGGCCCCTCACTACTGAGAACGCAGAGAGAGTCAGGCCCCTCACTACTGAGAACGCAGAGAGAGTCAGGCCCCTCACTACTGAGAACGCAGAGAGAGTCAGGCCCCTCACTACTGAGAACACAGAGAGAGTCAGGCCCCTTACTACTGAGAACGCAGAGAGAGTCAGGCCCCTTACTACTGAGAACGCAGAGAGAGTCAGGCCCCTCACTACTGAGAACGCAGAGAGAGTCAGGCCCCTCACTACTGAGAACGCAGAGAGAGTCAGGCCCTCACTACTGAGAACGCAGAGAGAGTCAGGCCCCTCACTACTGAGAACGCAGAGAGAGTCAGGCCCTCACTACTGAGAACGCAGAGAGAGTCAGGCCCCTCACTACTGAGAACGCAGAGAGAGTCAGGCCCCTCACTACTGAGAACGCAGAGAGAGTCAGGCCCCTCACTACTGAGAACGCAGAGAGAGTCAGGCCCCTCACTACTGAGAACGCAGAGAGAGTCAGGCCCCTCACTACTGAGAACGCAGAGAGAGTCAGGCCCCTCACTACTGAGAACGCAGAGAGAGTCAGGCCCCTTACTACTGAGAACGCAGAGAGAGTCAGGCCCCTCACTACTGAGAACGCAGAGAGTCAGGCCCCTTACTACTGAGAACGCAGAGAGAGTCAGGCCCCTCACTACTGAGAACGCAGAGAGAGTCAGGCCCCTTACTACTGAGAACGCAGAGAGAGTCAGGCCCATCACTACTGAGAACGCAGAGAGAGTCAGGCCCCTTACTACTGAGAACGCAGAGAGAGTCAGGCCCCTTACTACTGAGAACGCAGAGAGAGTCAGGCCCCTTACTACTGAGAACGCAGAGAGAGTCAGGCCCCTTACTACTGAGAACGCACAGAGAGTCAGGCCCCTCACTACTGAGAACGCAGAGAGAGTCAGGCCCCTCACTACTGAGAACGCAGAGAGAGTCAGGCCCATTACTACTGAGAACGCAGAGAGAGTCAGGCCCCTTACTACTGAGAACGCAGAGAGAGTCAGGCCCCTTACTACTGAGAACGCAGAGAGAGTCAGGCACCTTACTACTGAGAACGCAGAGAGAGTCAGGCCCCTTACTACTGAGAACGCAGAGAGAGTCAGGCCCCTCACTACTGAGAACGCAGAGAGAGTCAGGCCCTCACTACTGAGAACACAGAGAGAGTCAGGCCCCTTACTACTGAGAACGCAGAGAGAGTCAGGCCCCTCACTACTGAGAACGCAGAGAGAGTCAGGCCCCTTAATACTGAGAACGCAGAGAGAGTCAGGCCCCTTACTACTGAGAACGCAGAGAGAGTCAGGCCCCTTACTACTGAGAACGCAGAGAGAGTCAGACCCCTTACTACTGAGAACGCAGAGAGAGTCAGGCCCCTTACTACTGAGAACGCAGAGAGAGTCAGGCCCCTCACTACTGAGAACGCAGAGAGAGTCAGGCCCCTTACTACTGAGAACGCAGAGAGAGTCAGGCCCCTTACTACTGAGAACGCAGAGAGAGTCAGGCCCCTCACTACTGAGAACACAGAGAGAGTCAGGCCCCTCACTACTGAGAACGCAGAGAGAGTCAGGCCCCTCACTACTGAGAACGCAGAGAGAGTCAGGCCCCTCACTACTGAGAACGCAGAGAGAGTCAGGCCCCTCACTACTGAGAACGCACAGAGAGTCAGGCCCCTCACTACTGAGAACGCAGAGAGAGTCAGGCCCCTTACTACTGATTACTAATACAATGAAGGACACTTACGAGCTAATCTCCGAAAGAAAAAGAAAAAAAAAACAAGTAAACAAAAACCCAGGGATGGTATTTGGTTGGCTATAGCAATAGAGTTTATAAGACTGCCTTGTAAGTAAGGACTGCAAGCTACTTGTATGCCCACCAAGTCCAACTGAACTGCTTTAAACGTGCTCTGGCCTCCTGCACAGTAGGCCTGTATTTCAGATGGGCATGGAGTCTGATGGGTGACATCGCTGAGGGAAGACAAAGACCAGACAAAGAGGTCTGGGCACCTTTGTGCGCGAGCGAAAAGGACCGAATCGCTTCCTGGTTTTACTTCAGCGCTGATCAATGGTTCTGTCGCCTACCCAAGCATGACGCTGCTCCTTTGATCCTCACAAGATGAGCCCTTTGGAGATTATGTTCATTACAGAGGGAATGACTGAAATATTTAACATTAAGCTTCAGGAAACATACGACAGGGACACAAAGCTTTGTCCACAGGCCACTGGTATCACTGCACGAACACTGAAATGGTCAGTGCCATTTTATACACTGTAAATATTTATAAACATTTGCTAAGTAGCTGCCATAGTTAACGCTGAACTGAATTAATCACACAATGGAATTAAATGTGTGCCATGTATCCAATGAATTTGGTATATTAGGCTCACCCTAACCAAATATTTTACTCAAGTAATAATTATAAATTCATAATAAAAACAGCACCACTGCATTAGGGCATCTGATTTTCTCTAATATTAAACGATGCACTCATTACATATAGTGTATACCACCTTCAATAATAATAATAATAATATAAAAGCATAATTTAAACTGAAATCCGTGCGTGTGTGGAACTACATTTACAAACCACAAATCTCTCTAAGACCAGCGAGAGCTTTTCTTTACGTTCTCTACATATATTTAAATAATTCTGTATGTTTGATTGATTTCTCATTCAAAAACAGGAAGGGGAGGGGGGGAGGGTTTTCAACATTTCAAATATATTTCATCTCCCAAAAGACAGAGTCTTCAAAATTGTGCCTTTAGAAACAGGCATCCCTCTCTAAAATAT